>NC_054545.1:3783550-3976050 GCF_017654505.1 Polyodon spathula
CTACCTCGTCTGGCTCCTGATATATTGAATTACAGTGCTCTGTGCCAGCTCTCTCTCGATGTCCACCACACTTACCAGCAAAACTGTGGGGGCTGCTACAGCTGTCTTTCCAGCTCTAAGCCCTGAACTCCCCAGTTGCTCAAGTCAATTTATTAAACCTTTTTAACACATTCAAATAATGACCAAGTGTTTTTTGTAGCATGCAAGTCTTTTGACTTAAGCTCCCAAACCACAAACTGGGTACAAGTCATTCCTGGTTGCAAAGCTGCACAGAGAAGTTATTGCTTCTAGAGGTGAGATAAAGATCAGTCATGATGCTCGGAGTCAGTCGTTTTCAATGGTTCTACATTTTAGTAAAATCACTTTTGATTATTTCTGCCTGTTGATGTGGGTGCCAGAAGAAGTCCCTTATGTGTACATTTCACCAACCAGTATCTGCTTACCATATCAGCCGATGTACGCAAATTACTAGGGTATTTATTCAATATACTGCAGCATGTGAAAAGCAAAGTTTAACGCATTGTTGGTCCCAAAGGTACAGCAGATTGCATACCAGACCTGTTCAAACATTCTTGCACCACTTCTTGTTTTGCACCTGCAATGATATTCTATAGATTTGATGGATGACTAGGCTCACCGGCACATCCTATGATGGTATATTTCTTGGCTTTATCAGTCACCTGGAAATGATGTCATATGCGATAGAATAGAAAATATGGTTAATAGACCTGAGATGAGTCAAAACAGGATGGGAAGACATAGCCCGCAGGTGAATGAACTGTCACCTGTCTCTTAAAGGTAAGACTGCTTACCGTATAAGGGCTGGTTCATACTTCTGTCACAGATGCATGGGATACGTCAGGCACAGACAGCTATAAAAGCTGTGCAGCTTCGCTATTTACTGTATGAAGGATGCATCGTTTCGGTGCCCTTTTGACTGTGTAGCTGTTGTTCATACTTTAATTTGTGCAAGACTGCATTTGTGTAATTGGAAAAATTGACATTTGCTCATTTTGTACCTCTTATACAAGAGGTTTAAAAAAAATAAAAATCAAATGTTGTTGTTACATCCTACCTCTCAACCAACAGAGAATCTGAAAGGGAGAATTGGATACATTAATTGGAGAGATGCAGGTAAGACATTTTTAGAATGACAGGTGAAAGGTTTGACTATCTAAACAGATTGGGACCATTTGCTTCAATGCAAAAATACACATGTGATGACAGTTACACCTGCAGAAAGATCGTGGCTGCGACCTTCAGACTCCACTCTTTACTTCAGGGTTTTCTTGCTCTTCCCAAATCTATCATGCCGTTTTCTCCATCGGGCTTTACATTCTCTCCGGTCCTTTTAAATTTATTTTCTGAATAATGCACACCAATGCTGAGAGGTTATATAAATATGGATGTTTACAAACTTCTTCTATTAAAAGCTCCTCTGTCTTGCACCATGATGGTTACCAGCATACAACCATGCACAAATGCTGACATTTTTCAACATCATTCAACCCCATGCGGTTCCAGGTCACAGATGCATGAGAAAATGCTGTACGACTCTCCAAACAAGAGTGTGGATGATGTAATTCTGACCTGTCGCACAGGGTTGCAGACCTTGGTTTCAAGTGTTTACTGTACGTGACCTTAACATACTGTAGCTGCATGCTTTGAGTTTTCTCTGCAATGTTTCTTTAAACTATACAATCTCATGCTGAAATTTAGAGCTGGTCTTATTAACTATCCTCATCTCACAGATCTACACTCAGAGGAGTGAAGCTTTATCTCTAACAAGATCAAGATGAATTCCTGCTAAGTTCTAAATACAAGTTCTGTTCTTCAAAAATACTTTATTCACTACTTAAATCAAAAACGTAGTCCAAGTCAGGTTTGTATGTGACCTGCAGGAAATTCACAGGATGAAAAATTGGAAATTTGTAAGAGGATAATATCCTGTCATCTACTGGTGACACCGTTAGTGATATAAAGCCAAAAAGAGGTAACCAGAGAGGTCGTTCGGTAATAAACAACAAACAAAAAGATTATCAAACCGTCTTTAAATTGGGAAACAGGCTGCTAGAGCATGTCCTCAAACCGAAGCCTCCAGGCTGGAAGAGTAGCCGAAAGTTAGGGAGACAGCATTCTCAGGAAATATCAGTGTAGCTGAAGCTTGAAGGCTGCTGACTAGGTGTCTGCCCAAAGCCGGAGCAGTGAAAGGTTGATTCGGGCCGATGATCTGTATCCACAGTGGGAAGGGAAGGCCTGGGGTGTGCCAGTGCCAGGGTAGTAGGGAGTCAGGTGCTGCCAAGACACATATCTGTCAGGAACTAATGGGCCCTGAAATGATCAGCCAGGAAACATGAGAAATCTGGCAGGGCAAGCACTGCGGGAGTAATAGAACCCAAGGGCAGCTCCGATCATCAGACTGACAGCCTCAGACATCAGTAAAAGTATTAACTATCTGTGTGGCTATCTGTCTGTCAGGGACTATTGGTACAATTGTGTCTGTGTTTGTTTTATATATATATTTCAATGCCATCAAGCCTGGCATAGAGTTCCAGTAACGACATCAGCAGGTGGGTCACTAAAAACAAACATTTTAATCAAAGGCGCAAGCTTATTATTAATCCTCAGACGAGACATGAACCCCTTCCATTCAAATCTACTGGATGTTCCATTGGACCTCAAAAATGCAAAGATCTTTTGATTTTGATTAAAATAGTTCATATTTCTATTGGATAATGTTTAAAACCATTTTTAAAGAAATCACTGTTGCAATAGCATTCAAAACAATTTTCTCATTATAACAAACAATTTTGCTGTTTCTGATGGTAATGAATAAAACATATACCACTTTACTGAATAATTGAATAAATATTACATTTAGTATTTTTGTGAAGAAACCACAATGAACACTTACTAGTGTATTTGTCTTAAATACCAACTACAGGTATTTTGCTGAACACAACATGACAAGAATGGAGCTGGTAGTGAGCTCCACAGATTGCACTTCATTTTGGAAACAAAAACTCCAGTTACAGGAGTGGATTGGGATAGCTGTCATAAACCATTCAACTCTTGCTGCAGCCTGTGATCCCTACCCACCCCCATGCAGAATTTCAGCAGAAGTTGTAAAATGCAGCTCACTTAGTTCAGGATAGTTAGGGTAGTATTTTTTTTACCACCTACAGGTGTGTGTGTGTGTGTGTGTGTGTGTGTGTGTGTGTGTGTCTGTGTGTGTGTGTGTGTGTCTGTGTGTGTGTGTGTGTGTGTCTGTGTGTGTGTGTGTGTGTGTGTGTGTGTGTGTGTGTGTGTGTGTGTGTGTGCGCGCGTGTGTTTGTGAGAGTGAAGACCCTGTACCTTTAATCTAATGAATAAGTGACAAACTAGAGCTTTCAGAAGCTGCTGGTATGCTCTGTGTGTGTGTGTGTGTGTGTGTGTGTGTGTGTGTGTGTATGTGTGTGTGTGTGTGTGTGTGTGTGTGTGTGTGTGTGTGTGTGTGTGTGTGTGTGTGGTTTCTAGTTTCAGTGCTTGATAACTGCTCCTTACATGCCAGTATGCCGTTACTAGTTGTGTGGTTATACCCGTGCTGCCCCCTACTGTTTATGTGTTAGACTTTAAACAGTTTACAGGGAAATATTATTATTAGGCTGATAGTAGGACTAGAGTGGGACAGATTAAAAATTGAAACACAGGGATTCTGCTGAAAGTACTCATGCAGCTGTATTTTATGCAGAGTGGCATTAGTTGCTTGGCTGTGTAGTGCTGAACTTTGCTACTGGCACAGAAAAAACACAAAGGTGCAATAATAAAATAGCACCGCACTGTTAATTAATAAGGGTTTTTTTTAACATCACAGTATGATACAGTGGTGAATGGGGGAATTTTTTCTCCCGTCTTGAGTCATGAAGACCTGGAAGGATAGCATCTGTTGGCCCGCTGGTTCAGGAAGCTACGTGGAACCTGCGACCTTCTGTCACAAAGGTTAAACACACGAGAGCGCTTGTGTGACAAACCTCCTCACTTTCACTGTCTTCAAGCTCTTCGTTTTTGAAACTGGATTCATTAAGAGTTGCCAAATATTTACGGTCAACCTTTCTGTTTTTTTTTACCTATATACAGTAATCTATGATTACATCATAGACTACTGTATAGATCTGCTTTCTGTATGGAGTTTGCTTCTACTGAACTGACAGAATGTCTATTGGGATGCATTGTAAAGAGTCTGAAGTGCATTTGTATGTATGTGATCACCGGTCACTGGTTTTAGTTTATTTCAATTGCATGTCTTGGAACAAAAAATGGCACAGAGGCGGCAGTGGTAATTGTTCAAGTCAGGACTAAGGTGCCCTTGGGATCTTTGTTGTATTACACACATACTATAAAGCCACAGTGACACTATATTTTGTTTTACTGTGTAGCCTTGATCGGTTGTTCCAAACCATACTGGATGTTCTTTTGTGTTGTTTTTCAAGGTCTACAGCATTTTTCTTGGGTTGGGCTTCCTGCTACATGAAGAGCTTCTTCCTAAATGTTGCAAAGCTAGTGCTGTGATCCGTGATTAGTTCCAGGGAGAACTGCATGACCGTAGAAGAGGTTGCTGAGACTAGAACACCATGACTCTGAAGAGGGAGCGACTAACAAGCAGGAGCCGCACATTTTTAAAGCATTTCTCTTCTGGCAGCTAGAAAATAAAAACACTTCAGGCACATTAGGCTGAAGCTTTGGAAAGAGTGCCAAATTATTTACACTAGCAGTATTTGTATTGCACTAGCCTGTTTTCTCTGAGACCTGTCTTAAAGGGAAAGATCATATAAACACATGCAGCTCTCTTGGCACAGGTCATATTATCTACTTGGCTATGAAGCCACTAAAGGAAACAAACAGGGCCATGGAGTCAATGTTAACTAATGCACACGTGCTGAAAGACTGGTCATAGGGCCTGTTGCAGTAGTAGCTGCATAGCTATGCAAAAACTATCAACACCCATGAAAGAAAACCATAGAAATGCAAAAACAAACATCAAATGAGCCTGAATGCCTTGAACTCCCAAGGTGTAATATTATCTCCCCAAGGTTACATCACACTGAGTGTAAATCTCGTTCTCCCATTTTAAAAGTTAACTTTGGCAACTTGTGCCCATAGAAAGTTTATGGAAATCAATATAAAATGTTCCCCAAATATCTTTATCTTACCTTTAGTGTAACTGTGTTTTTGTAATTTTGTAATTACTGTATACGCAATTGACTGGGTGGTAACTATATTTAATGATTCATTTGATTAAAGAGCTTTTCTGTTCATATTGATTCTTCATTACCATATTGTCTTGGTGTTTTTTTATTTGTACACTTACTTATTAATATTGTAATGGCAAGCAGATGACAATACCAGGCTGGTTTTTCAGCATTGCATAAGCAAATGTGGGTGGTGTGAGTAATAGGCTGTTTTGTGCAATTTGGGTGGTTCGGTTGACTTTAAAGTTTGCAACTTTTAGTAATATCATGGTATGGGCTACAGTGGATACATGAAGAGACTTTATCATTAAGATATGTTGTGGGTGAGCCCAGTACAGATGCATCGTAACAATGCAACCTGAGGGTTAACACAGAGTTAATCATTTCAGATAAACAGATTTTTATGTGTGAAATGGAGTTGCATTAGGTTTTTTTGCAAATGTGCTAGATAAGCGGAACATTTTTAATAATGACAAACCCACACACACAAACACTCTTACATAATGAGGCTGGTGTTCAACGACATTAAAAAAAGTTTTCAGCAGAATACGTTATTTTTCCATAGGAACTATATGGATTCAATTAGGAAATAACAACTTTTTGCAGGGCTTCCTAGTCTGAATTGGGGTCTTCGTGTGGTTTTGTAATTCAAGCGTATCGAAACCCCCTAATTAATGACACACAAAGCAAATCTTAAAAGATCAGACAGAACAAAAGCCTTTCAAATCTGCACTATAGCTGCAGGCTATAGTCTTACTAGTTGATGAATCTTGCATTTTTTAACAAAGTAATCTGTCTCACATCTTTTGCCAAAAGAGGCTGTGCTGCCTAAACAATGCCAAATCTGTGAGTGTCGGCCCAGCTATGACTACGGTTGTCTCCTTTGTAGCTGGGTGGATTTAATACTTTGGTTTATGAATGCTATACATCACAAATAAAGAACCCATCCCACAATGATCTGTAATTACTTTCATGTAATTAGCACGGAGCATTTACTTAGTGAGAGCACATCTATGCATACATGTTGTGATTTCTCAATTAAAGTGCACATACAGGTAAATTATGGAAGTTTGCAGTAAACAGTCACTAAATATTTTTTTTTTTGTGTGTGTGTGTACGAGAGATGATTGTGGAACACAGCAGTATAATGTGTAATACCTTACAGTCGGGTGGTGTAAGTTGAAACTGCATGCCTTCTTGTGTCGGAGTCGGTAATCTGTCCAAACACATATTAGCTGCCTAATAGACACACACTATCACACACACACACACACACCTTTCAGCCAAATGCATAATCAAACAAGGTCAACCAGCATGCCTGAACTTGCCTATACTAACGCCAGCTGATATATAATCTAAATCGTGTTCTATAACAGAGCAGACATTATGTACCTTTGCACAGATCAGAAACAAGAGCACTGGACATCTTCACACCCTAGAATTGTTACTTCCTTTAGGCATCAGGCAGTGTGAGCAGGGTATGTATGCTGTTAAACCGAAGTCATTGGTTATAGGCTTCCCACTAGCAAGAAAATGGTTCACCATTGAGTAAACCCCCACTGCACACTGCTCCTTTTAAACCAGTGCAACTAATGCAGGCTGCAGTTAATGTGTGCTAAACACTGAGTCATAGATTAAAAATGGCTTAGCAGATGGATTAATTGATATTGGGTTGTATTGTATTGCTTTGTTAGGGATTGCCTGCAAACACAGGATCCCTGCCAGCATACCGAATAACAAGAAACCGAGCTCCCAATGCAATAACATCACATGCCTTGCATAAACTTTTCACATGATGGCTTGAGGTTTTATTTTTATTTTTTTCACGGCTGCCACCATATTGGATCAGGATTGGTTGCCACAAACCTATATTGACTGAATGATGTAGAAATCTAATATACAGAATGTGTCAAAAATTGATAAAGTTTAAAGAGATATTCTGAATATAATGTACAAGTCAACTAAATGCATGAAAATACTATATACAATTCATAATAGGAGTTGCATTTATAACCCATTTTGGCATACAAAATGCCACATTTTCCCTTAAAATGATGTTATTGTTTTTGATGGCTGTATCACTATCAAACTTTCTTACTCATTCACAAGTTGTCAATTTAGAAGCTAGCCACTGGCATCAAAATTAAGATCAAGATTAAAAGGATTCAGTGAAGCAATAAACCTAACTAACAAGGTCCCTGTCAATATAATGCTTTTTTTTATGTTGACGAGATTGACAGCCATGTCCTTGAAAGTGAATTCATTCTTCACCGCTCTCCCTTTCTTCAGCGACCCTCCAGCTCTGAGAAATGCTGCCGTAACCTTAACAAATCACGAGAACCCTCTGTGGGAATACTGAAAAGCATTGAAGTCTGTCTCAAATTTTTGGCTTCCCTTCCTCTCTTTATAGATCAAGGTTCCACATGGCTAATGTTTGACCTTTATGGTCCAGTCTACAGCATTGCTATTATACATTCCCACAATACCTGACATTCTTCTTCTGTTCTCTCTCTGTGGCCCTTTTCAACTGATATCCTTCTCTCTGTTCAAAATGTATTGTTCCCGATCCCCTTTCTTTCACGACTCCTGTTTTATAAAAACTCAATATGCTGGTAAAAGTTGGGCTACCCTTTCAACCCGTATTTTCTTTGGAAGTTGTTTATGCTGGAAAGTTCTTCAAGTATTATACATGGTCAATAGGTCAGGCTTGGAGATGATGACACTTATGCTATAGATAATTATGAGATTATGCAATGTGATCTGCAAATGGATATGAAGCATTTAAAATCTTACTGCGAGACTGAGAAGGTTGTCGGTTTGCATACAACCCCGGACAGCTACATTTGCACTGTTACTTGATTACATGGATGATCAATGAGGTCTCAGAATAGCAAGAGTGTATCAGGGTATAGTGATGACACTTCTTTTACAGATCACAGGTGAGATAAGGTAACAGGAATATAAAACATGTAAAAATGCCCATGCAAATGGATCAGCCTTTAATAGATTAAGTTAAGACACTACTGTGAGGTAGCAAACCCAGTTCAAACCCAGCTTCCGCCAAACTTGCTCTCTCAATGCTGGCATGTAAAGTGGAATGTTATTCCATTCTATTAGTTATCATAGCTTCAGTCATGTTCTGCTCTATACCTTTAAAACACTTGATCAGAATTTTAAGGTAAAGCTATAAAACTAAGTTGGCTTGTCACTTCTTCAGAATACGTTCTCAAGTGAACTACTTGACGTAGATTCTGGTAGTTTTATAGATCAAAGGAAGAATTAACTACTGTAACTGTTTTCCTACCAATGAAAGCTTTCAACTGTTATCCATTGGCAGCTCAAACAGAGCATTTGGTGGAAGTTTTGGGATTTTTTCCTTCCTATTTTCAACACCTGGCAGGATTTAAACATGCGATCTCATGGTTTAGAACATTGTTTGCTACCGTCAGACACCAGTTACCAGCTTAATCTCTGCTGTCTGCTAATTATTGAACATCTGCCTGTAAAAACCTGCACTGAGAGCACATTTCTCATTTATTTTTATAACGGATCACAAAACCGATAGATTTTGCAAAGGTAAGGATTAAAAAGCATAATATGAAAAGCCTGCCACTCAATGCATTTGGCTGACAATGTCAGTGAGGTCGAATGCACACAAACAATGAGCTCTATGGAAACTTAACTACGGTCCTTTGTAATGCACGTGGTATGCATGGCCTGCACTATTTTCTACTGCTCTGTTTGCAATTGCAGTTTATTAAAGATTTACTGCATGGCTGTGGAGGACTAATAACAGCACCTGCTGGAAAAGAGCTGGGGCTGAAACAGCTGCAAGTTCATCCTCAGCTGTTGCTTCTCAGTGCTTCTGGTTCAGCAGTAGCAGGTTTTGGCTTAAGGGATGCTGGAGAATATCTCAAATTCTGAGCACCCCCAGGGAGCAACTGCACTCCTTTGTGCTCAGGAACCAATGGCTCCGAAGCCAAGTGTGATCAAGATTCAGAAACAGTGCTGATAATTTACTGACACCCTTAATAAAACAAAAACAAAAAACATAAATAAAACGTAAAGCAGTCTGCCAGTAACACTTTACATTCATTGTCTAATTACTGTGTCTCACACAGCAGTTACTTAGTAAATACATGCCTACTTACACATATTACAATGTTATTATGTATTGTTACAATGTACTTAATATGGACATTTTTTGTACGACATAATTCTAACCGAATCCATTTTCTGATACAACTGTGTATATGTACATTGTAGCTATGCATAATAACATTGTAATTCTGTGCAAGTACATGTGTATATACTGTACTGTACTAAGTAACTGCCATGTAAATACACACTACTTAGAGACACTTAATGTAGAGTGTTATCGGTCTGCTTTAGAGAGTATTTTTGTGTTTAAAATCAATGGCATTTGCAGCTAACAATAATTAAAATAGATTGCATTATATTAGTGAAAGTGTTTGGACATATCCTATCACATAATTTTCTTTCTTTATCTTAGCATAACACAGCCAAACACTGGACTATAGATGCTATAAATTACACGAATTGCGCTTTTAGGTACTGAAGGATTTCACAAATACTGTAGTGCCAACACAAAGTCTTTAGATTAACTGTGAAAAACCAGCTTGATTAATATGATTACAGAATACCACGTTTTCATGTTTTTGAACCTTTAGTTTGCCCTGACACTGATCAGGAACTGTTTTGAGTCCAGATCATTACTTATTGAAACAGACACAGCAATGGTGACATAAAAACACTAAAATATAGCAAACCTCTACAACAGGACCTGGATGTTTTCACATGACTACTTCACCTCCAGGGAATTCAATCAGCAATAGTGAAATTAGTTTGGGAACATATAATATCAGTTTTATTTAAAAATGAAATGACAATAGTTCGACTATACATGGCAACAATGAAAATGAATCTGTATTGAACAATATATATATATATATATATATATATATATATATATATATATATATATATATAAAATATTTAGAATCAACATTTTGATAAATAAGTATTGTAGAACTGTATTTCATTTTATTTGAGTATCACAACGGTGTGTAAATGCAAACCAAACAAATATATCTCCATATTTGCTCTATTACAGGTATTGCTGATTGTGTTTTATAACCTAGCATAGGATGGCAACCATGACCCATTCATTTGTACTAAATAAATAAGTGACCTGAAGTATGTAATGCTTTAAACTAGCCCACACTCATATCCAGAGTTAAGTGTCCCTCCAGAATGCATTGCTTTAGGGAATCCTACCCAGTACTGTCACTATGCATTTCTAAACACATGGAAACAATAGGGGCACTGCGACAAAACTACAAAAACCTATCAATCTTTCGAATGCACTTGATATGTTGTTATAAAAGGCTTTTATCGATATATGTGAAGACTAACGATGCTGGTGCTCTGAATAGGTCACGTGTGTGTGTGTGTGTGTGTGTGTGTGTGTGTGTGTGTGTGTGTGTGTATATATATATATATATATATATATATATATATATATATATATATATATATATTGAAGGCAGTTAATTTGAATAAGAATGGAAATCATACTTAAGTTTGCATGTAATTGAATTCTCAACCCTTTTTGAAAACATATTCATGTTAGTCTACACTAACCAGAGGCACCTGGAAGAAAACTAATTTGTTGACCCCTGCACACCTTCTTCAAATGTAATTGATATCAGAGGCCTTAAGTCACGATAAAAAAAGAACAACTTCTGTCATCTGTAATGAATTGTAAAAATAAATACATTTAAAAAACAAAACAAAACTACAGCTTGACTGACGCTGGGCAAGTGAGTGCTGTGTGTTTTCTAACTAAACAGTGACAGATACCACTTCAGACATTTAGTGACAACACCCGTTGTTCTGCTTGTGATGAATTATGTCTCTAGGCCCTTTAGGTTTCAATAAGTCAAGCCCCTCACCTGCTGACTGGCTTCAAATGGGAGCATTTTTAGATAGGGATGTGTAGCCTCTGCCCTTGATGCATTGATTCAACTGTCACTGTGAGTTTGCAGATTGACTCAAACTGATTATGTCATAAAAATGTGTTTAAGGAGACACAATTGATTGTCTGGGTGTTTTATCCTGAAAAAGCAACAGATACTAATGAGGTCCCTGTGAAGGATGCTTTGAATTTATTTCAGTTCCAGAGAAAGACAAGCCTGTTTTCTAAAGGCAAGCAGGTTCTACATTTCAAAGGAACACACTGGGAAGGAGACATGCAGGCTAGTGGATAGGGCAAGGAACTCCATGCAAAAATGTGAGAAATGTGCAGTTCAAATAAATGATTTAGCTCCAGTTTTCTTCTCTTGTGAACAAAACGTCAACTGGTTGTTTGTCAGCTGCTTAGACAGCTAGCCATCCTAATGATGCTCATGTTATCTCACCAAAATGTCCCAAATGTTAACAGGGTTTGTGTATTACTCTGTGCAAACTAATTATATACGTATAGCAGGCCCTTTTAAACATGGTATCCGGAAAAAGCCATTGTAATCGCTCTGCTTTTGGCGGCCATAGCCTTGGCAGGTGCGCTGGCCTTGGTTTGCCTCAAACAAGATGTGTTTTACTTTGTTGATCATTCGCCAATTATCAGTGTCTTCTGGTTTGTTAGTTTTTAGAACTAATATATACTTTACATAAATTATAAAGGATTCTTTATGCAAGATAAGGAATGAAAAAAGCAAACAGGTGAAAACATGTTTTCTAAAATTGAGAACAATGAGGCAGTCAGAGGATTGTTTAAAAAGGTTGTTGTCCATTTGTACAGACAAACTCTCAAAGGTTAAATAGGTTCAAGTAATATGCATCGTTAGTCACCTTTGTAATGCATGTGGTAAATATGCAATATTTCTAGTCAACTGTATTTTTGATACCAAAAAGATGAATTCATTTACATCATAACTTTGCAAAGTGCACAGGCCTAAAATGCTCTAAAAATGTGGTGACTAAAAGATTTTGAAAGCACTGAATAAGTAAGAGGTTGCATGTATCACAATCTATTATTCCACAATGGAGATTATATACCACAAACAGGTGTGGCAACAAATGGAGGGCAGCTCTATACAAGTTTGCTCCAGTCATCCATAAATAGCTATTACATCCACAATAGAATACAAATCATTTTTCACTAACAAGAGCAAATGTGTGGTCATGTTTTAATGTATCAGGGTTGAAGAACGAATCAGGAATTTATCTTTTCAAGGATTATGCGTCATTTAGTTCATATGTGTTTATTTTGCACTGAGCACCGATGCTCTTTATTCTGCTCATCTACTATCTCTCTATCAATGTATATGTTTAGGCAAGCAAATAAAAAGCAAGTCCTGACTCCTTGTCTATTATTGCGCATGCACACTGAGGATCTTCAACAGCAAATGGTGTTGCCTAATGTCTGGTGCTGGGCTTCATAGTCCTAGAGTCCACAGTTTTCTCAACAAAAGTGTAAAGCAACCAAGCAACAAATTACCACCCTGCAAATTTACATGTGACATTCAAGCAAGGATACATAACTTAGACATTTATCCTTCTTTATGGTGTTGGCAGGCCATTAAGTAGGACATTTTTTCCTGCATTAGAAGGTCACAGTTTGAAATGCTGCCTGGGGATTGTTTGCACACACTCCACTGAGCAACACCTCAGTTCAGCGTGTGGCTGTGATGTGCTAATAGAGGTGAAGTCGTTCAGAGGCAATGTAAAACATGGACCAGCATTCCCCCTTGACACAAAACAGTCACCTGACCTGTGTCACAAAAAGGAAAGCACATGAGAGCAAAGATCAAAAGGCACCGCGCACTAATTCCTTTACGCTTCACCTTTCTGGCAATGGTCACCCTGAAAATGGTCATGAAAAAAACTATGCCATCTGAAATGCAAGTGTATATCTTATAAAACTGTTAAGTGCTGGGGGAAAAACAAAAACTAGAATGCAGCTAAACATTTAAGAAATCTGAAAAGACTTGGTTGTGACGTGATTGACTGCATATTGCTGTGCTTTTACTGAAACATACTGTACTACTGTTCATCCCCAGGATTTGTCTGAACACTGGCTCAGACAGCTATTATTTATTTACACATTTATTTGTTTATTTATTTCTGTTTTTCTGATGAAAGTTTTCACTGTGCATTACTAAATAGTTTTATAAAAGACTTACTAGTTTCAATGCAGTCTCAGTAATACAAGCCCAGATTCTTGTTTTGAAATTGCCTATCAGGTATTGGGGCAAGCTGGAGGAATGTTTTAACAGTTGATAGTTTGTGTACACCTGCCCCTCTCTTTGGAGACTAGAAAAGTAAAGCAGTAACTTGTGGAATTTGGGAATGCAAGCATTAGAGAAACAGGGGTGCCTCAGAAGTTGAAAGAAAGGTATTAATCTGTGACAAAGACAACAGGGGAGATGAGTTTGGTTTAAAGGAAGACATTCAAAACAGCAGAGAATCTGAATCCTGTTGATTGCATGCAATCGGCATTAACATGTTAAGAATCTCAGAATAATACACCTGCACAAGAAAAGAAGGCTTTGTAATATAACCTCACTAATTTGATATAAACATTTATGAACAACTAGCTTTTCTAGTGGCCGATAGGATAGTAATCCATAATTGGCAGGATTGAAGGGTTTATGTAAATAGATTACTAGCAATGAGATCATTTGTAGCTCTGTAAATGAAGTTTTACCTTTATTAGGCTTGTGAAAACATATGTTAGAGCTGTCTGGCACTGGAACAATTTTTAAAGTGGGGGTGTTGAACAAAACTGTAACCCCTGTGTATGATGGAAGCCATGCAAAGCCAGTGGGTGCTACCATACCCCCAACAGTCCTAGTTCCAGCGCCCCTGCGGGCAGGGTAATTAATTTACCGTGGTCACACAAAGGGATTGGGAAACCCCACCTATTCTTAGTTATGTGGAATATTTAGAATCTCTCCCTTTCTAGACCAAGCATTTCAGGTCTGTCATCAACATGAACCAATTCATCTTTAGTGGTAGATAACAGATTCAATAATAATAATAATAATAATAATAATAATAATAATAATAATAATAATAATCTATGACAGCCTACAGATCTGGGTGTAACCAAAATAGGCTATACCCTCTGCACCCGTCCTTTTATAGGGTTGAAAGAGCACCTGATACCTGTGTGTTTACACAGCTCTGTAAACTGACATCTAGTTTAGCTACTGTATATTAACGTGTCTACATTTGTCACTGACACCTTTTCAGATGCTCTTTATGCATGTTAGACATCTTAATCAGTTGTAGGCTTCCAGTTTAGTCATATTATGTGTTAACATGATTCTTCTTGAATGGGTTTTTGTAGCCAACACAGAAACCAGTACAAAAGAAGGGTCACAATTGGGATGAATATGCATTTAAAAGTAACGGTCTGTTACGGGTCCTTTCAGCCAGTGTCTATATCTACAGCCTGGGAATTGTCCTTAGATTGTCTCTGAACAGAAACTGTCCCTACCACAGGAGGATCTCAGTGAGTGTTACAGTGCTTTTATTAATGCATTGTCGATGTTATAATACATGTCTTTGCAATAATGCAACATAGAGTTGTTGGGTTTTTTTTATTTTGCGTGTTTAAGTTTAAGTATGTGTCGCAATCAGTAAATAAAATGAAACTAGCCCACACTGACAGATGTGTCTTCCAGGAACTTAAAAGATGACCTATTCAGAGCACCAGCATTGTTAGTCTTCACATATAATGATAAAAGCCTTTTATAACAACATATCAAGTGCATTCAAAAGATTGATAGGTTTCTGTAGTTTTGTCGCAGTGCCCCTATTGTTTCCATGTGTTTAGAAATGCATAGTGACAGTATTGGGTAGGATTCCCTAAAGCAATGCATTCTGGAGGGACACTTAACTCAGGATATGAGTGTGGGCTAGTTTAAAGCATTACATACTTCAGGTCACTTATTTATTTAGTACAAATGAATGGGTCATGGTTGCCATCCTATGCTAGGTTATAAAACACAATCAGCAATACCTGTAATAGAGCAAATATGGAGATATATTTGTTTGGTTTGCATTTACACACCGTTGTGATACTCAGATAAAATGAAATACAGTTCTACAATACTTATTTATCAAAATGTTGATTCTCAAAATAGTTTATATATATATATATATATATATATATATATATATATATATATATATATATATATATATATTATAAATAAATATTATCCATTCAATGTTACAATATTTTTAAAAAAATTTATGGTATAGTACATCAGTAATTTTCAGAATACAAAAAGTTTTTGATGATCTTTGTTGTCCTGTCATGTCCAGTCACGTTTGGAATAGAAGGTCATCCTGGGTTCACTGTCTGGATGGAGCTGACTCAGTCTAGGTGTAAGTCTACAATGAACACCTGGCGCTCCTGTCTGGAGGAGACAGTAATCTTACCAGCAGCACACCAAAGTTCCCACCTAGCAGCAACAGCTCAGTGTACGACCATTTGCTCTCAGAAACAAGGATTCATTTCTTTTAAGAATCTTGAAAATAGTTTTTTTCAAATTAAACAGTAAAATCACAGGACTAAGATCCTTGAGGGACTCCTACTCCTGGAAAGTCTAACCTAAATGCCATCAGTGCAGATGAACGTCACCTGACTATTTCTAAAAACAATGAAAGGGTGAATAAAGTAACGAGAGAGAGCATGGCTACATTTTTTTTTCTACCTGCTTCCTTAAATTATCTTCATTCTAAAGACACGCCTTCAGACAGCCTGCTTTGTCAATAAGGTGTATGGTGATTGAAAAAAGCTTTAAAATAATATGCTTGAGCATGTTTATTCCTTACCAGACTGTCAGGCAGTACAGGAAACATTATTATTACATTTGTACTTTAAAAAACAAAACTTCAAGTTGAGCTTAGACAAGAGCATATTTGAAAATTCAGGTTGCCATTTACAGCGTCATGACTCTTAAACTATCACGCAAGTAAAATTAAATCCAAAATATGTGTAGTGTGTTCCCTTATAAAAGTTTCCCATAGTAAAAGCAAAGTATAATAAAGAATAGTGAAAGCATGATAAAGCATCGGTACTTATTATAAATCCCAGAGAGGTATGGTAAAGCATATTAAAAAAACGTGACGAATCATAATAAACCAGCAATTTATAAAGCATAGTAATTTATAGGATAGTTGGTTGACATTAGGGAGATTTGAAACCTTTTATCTTTTTTTTTTTTTAAACTCTGCCAGAGGACAGCTTGTAAAAGTACTATTCATTCAACAAGCAGCAAGTCTTTACAAAAGCTATACTTGTCTATTTTAGAATTCCCTTTTTAATCACTACATATTGCTCATTATTTTTGCAGCTGCCAGGCAACCAATATCCTCCTAAGTACTCTTTATTTCCCCCAGTCCTAGCTAAGAAGGATTTAATGCACCTCTTATTTCTCCAGCTGCTAGACGAACCAGAGCCTGAGGTATCATTGGAAAGTCTGAGCACCGAGCAGCAGAAGGGCACGTTGTTGGAAAGAGGAGGTAGATGAGATTCCTGCCTGGTTAGCTTTGGTACAATCTATACGTTTTCCCCCAGGAGCCAGACCTTTGATGTATGTCCTCTTCTAATCACTTTGTGCTGCCCTTATTTCACTGTTATGTGAAAGCATTGGGAAAGATGATCCGTCATCAAAACTTCAGCTCATCGTTACGCAATGTTATGCTTCATGCAGTATTAGTGTACACGCGATGAGTCTAGTATTCCGATAAGTAATCCAGAAAACACAGGTGAGCTCATGACTACGTCTAGTCTTACCAATGAATCAACACAATTGGGACGGAGTGGTACAGTTCTCAGACATGCTTACAAGCAAATTAAAAGCAGACAGCTGTTTTTACAACTAAAATTAAGGTGTTTACGTTCAAGTTACATATGAGTGAGAGGAAGCAAACAGATCTCTCCATCAAGGATCATGAATAAGAAATGTGTTAAAGAAAATGGTTAAACACAACTCGAGTATGTTAGAGAGATTGAAATTCAATGCTATTAAATGTTATATGCACAGGAGAGTCTAAACCGTGCTGAAACTTCAACAGCATCTGCTTTGTGATGAAATAGAGCTAGGGTAAACTATGGGTAAGCAATGTAAGAATGTAGGAAACAGTCATCAGGAATCAATTTTTACGGCTTCTCCTAGTTGATAGGAACCTTACCACTAAACAACAAGTCACACATTGCCAGCTCCCATATCCAGGATTACTAAAATGAATTACTAAATGTTCTGCCTAAATTCTCAGAAGTACTGTACAGAACTTAAAATCCCACGTGGCTTTAGCTGTCCACTGCTGAGAGACATTCCTAATCATTTATTCGATTCATTATTTTTGCTGTGCGTCTACATTTTCTCTGCTCGGGCTCTGCAAGGGTCTTCTGCTAGTGTTACTTCTTGCACCAGCACTTCCAAGGCTAATTATGCTCTCAAGAGGGCACCAGGGTTGATTCTGAGGTGAACTACATGAGAAGAGTCAAGCAGACCAACGTTTCGGCTAAAGCCATAGTCAGACGCCAGGGATTACATTGTTATCATGCTGTTGTGAAAAAGAATCCCATGGACCATGGAGTAATTACAAGATGCAGGGATTGATGAATAACTGGTTTTAATAAAAACTTAAATAATAGTTGTAAGCAATAAGTGCAATAACCCTAAAACTACAAAAAGCAAGAAAGCATACCTTACAACAGGGTGTTCAGATGTGACCCAATATCCACACACCTAGGATGCTGTTCAGCACGAGGCAAACCCCCCAAAGTGAAATGGTTGTCAAGCGAATCAGGGAGAGTGATTCTAAAAGCTTCTTTTATTGTAATATTCCTGGACAGTTTTGATGCTACTACAATACAGTCTGACTATTCACTCAGTTTGGGAGTACCTACCGTTGTACTGAACTGAGTTCTATCATTTAGAAACTAATTGTATCTAGTATGTATCACAATGGACAATTTGATGCATTTTAAGTATACCAGTATCTCGACATAAACTAAGGGTTGGATACTGCATAGCAAACAAGCAAACAACAAAACAGCAGCACACACACACACACACACACACACACACACACACACACACATATATATATATATATATATATATATATATATATATATATATATATATATATATATATATATATATATATATATCATATAAATGAAATCTATCTCTGGTGTATTTCAGATTTGTTTAATATGTGCTGTTAGTGGAATGAAACACATACAAATGTTTTATATTTAAATTGATTGTGGCTCCTTAGTGCAAAAATAAGCATAGGGAGACACCATGTGGAGAAATACATTAATAACATATAATATTCTTTACCATGCTTTGGCCTTTGTCTGCAAAACATATCATGTCTTTTATATTTAAATCCACGCTTCAAGCCAGGTGCAAATATATACAATTGGTTTGACTGAACATTTAACATTTGCAAGACAATGAAGCTGTATGGTAAAACTAACTTTATACATCTCAGCCACAGACCTTGACCTTGGGTACAAAGCATGTATAACAGGGCAGAGGCTGGGTGTAAACTAGCAGCACTCCACATACAAGCATCTTAACCACGATGCAAAAGAGCTGGACATGTCTGCATTCGTGCTTTCAGAGTTTTTATTCCCATTTCATCTCACCAACAACTAGACACCTCTAGTTCATAGACTAACAGTGTGCGCCTTAATCAGAGACTCTTTGAATGACTTGAGTGTCAGATTGTCAATCTCTTTGGTTGCACTGATATTAGAGGGTATTTGATACTTTATATGAAACAAAATAGAATAACTGCACTAGATATAATTCAGTGTATGTCTATACTGGAGTATAGCTTCAAACATATTATGAATATTTGAGGCGGTCAGGTATAAGGAGGACTATTTTCATTGAGAAACAGCAAAACTATCACTATACTTTGGTGATAAAAATTAAAAATCAATGTATTTGCTCATTTGAGTAGATTAAGGCAGAAAGAAGGTACACACATCATCTGTTCCTTCCAGTATATGGGGAACACTCAAAGTGCTTAGTGCCTGCTGTGCAATATGAGGTCCATTTCTTTTGTGTTTCTCTAAAGACTCTTGGGATATAGTCTGCTGCACCCGGGAGTATCTCTTGCTACTGTTTGGATGGTTTCTATGGAAGCAGACCACACCCACCACCTGTTGTGTTGCAGTAGTAAAGGTAACACAATCATTTACAGTCATCGTTAGGCGGAACATGCCATGTTTAGAACAACCTATGGACCAACCAATTACAAAGAGTGTTGTTCATTGCAATGCTGTAGCCCTGGGGAAAGGTTGTGCCACGCCTTGTTGTGCATGTACCGCAGATCATAAGTGAGTTCACTAAGGGAGCTGGCTGACTATACTGTCGGCTTTCCATTTTAATAATAATGGCATATTTTCATAGACCAGGGATCCAGACTGACAGCAGAAAGCCCAGGAATGTCAGCAGCAGGATGCAGGATTTTCTAGATGACACCCCCATGCCATATATTACCCCAGCTACCCCAGCCTCCTCCAGCCTGACCTATTCCGAGGTAAGGACCGTGCACCCGCTTTTACCATGCTGTATCATTGACTAAGCTCATATACAATAAAAGACAACTCATTCATAAGTTTAAGCATTCAGTCACAAGGACCAGCGGTGTCTTACTATTATTCAGCATATCTAATTTAAAAGGAAATTGTGATCAACAGAAATAGACATTTTATATAAATGCATTTCCACTTGACAATAACAAAATTATGCATATGGTATTTTCTTTAGGCCTGTTGTATTATTAAACAGTAAAGTATATGGACAGCATGAAGACATAATCCTCTTCAGTCATGCTGTCAAATAAAGCCTTCAATTATTTTCAGCTTGAGGAACACATGAAGATGCGGGTGGAGAAGAGAGGAGACTTGGCTGCTTTAGAAACAAGGTATTATGTTAATGTTAATGCACCAGAGACTCTTCAAAATGTAACATTTGATCTTGCAATTATTTATTACCAAAGAGGACCAAGATCAACCCCAGTGAATGTAACCCGAGACAGTTGCTCTCTAATACTGTATTAGTGAAGGGCTTAGTATTTTTAGTGAACTGTTCTGATAAACCAATTTGCTATTTTTTAATACAGAACTTCCTATATGTTTTAGGAATGGCACTGCCCAGGACTTCCTCAGAAACCTTGATGCCCCCAGGGTACGTTTCACCTTTACATCATGGCAAGTAACATTTTAGTGAGATTAAAGACCAGTATACCTATTCAGAAACTGAGAAATGAATGCGAACATTGAGTTTTTGTTTGGTAAGTCTCTAAATAACACTGAACATTTAGGAGACACAGAATGAATTGGAAATAGCTCATATCTCTAATTTCTGCATAAAACATGTAGTTTTATAACTTCTGTTCTTAATTATATATATATATATATATATATATATATATATATATATATATATATATATATATATATATATATATATTATATGTGTGTGTGTGTGTGTGTGTGTGTCTCACATTATTTTTGCTATGCGTTCCCCAGGAAAGTGAATCTTTGTGGTCCAGCAAATATCAAAATATATTGTGGGACTGAATTATCTTCTTTATGAACAGAGCACCTGAAGAAAGGTGTCTGTTTGAAAATCCCCAGGACTGGCCCTACAGCATTACTACCCTTCTCACTATCACTACACACACTCACAGATAGGTATTAAAGGTTTCGGTTCAAGCTGGATGTGTCTGGACATGTTCTAGCAGATACAGCTCTTCTATTGTTAAAAACTGTGGCCGTGTTCAATTGATTGGCTTGCTAACTTTCCCCAAGAAGATACCATAGCCAGTCATCCTGAGGACACAAAAGAAACCCCTTTGATTAATACATAGCTGTCATTGTCCTATAGGGAAGTAACTGAAAGACATTTTAGCATTAATTTGTAAAATCTTATATGATAAAATACTTCACTAAAGTGACCTCTATAAAATCCATGAGAGACATAACCATCATATTCTCGCTTGATAGTTGGAAGACTGGCCCAAGCAGTATTCAAGGCTCAATTGGTTCGATTTGATTTTAAGAATAAATTTTAAGAATAAATCCCTGCATGGCTAGAGCTCTGCAGGATATGCAGCAAAGGATGTTTCTGGTGAGGTCATGATTCCTGTCTCTCGTCTCCACGCTCTATTTTTCAGACCCCCCTCCATTGATTAACCTGAATCGCATGATATATGTATTTGCACTGAAATTTACACAGTACTTCACTCCTATTAATTAAACTGACATTTTCTTTTGTGTTGCCTGATGTCAGTTGAGCAAATTGATGCATTGCATAATTACCTGGGCAAGCAACCAGTGTCAGCCTGGATTGTTTTCCTCCTAAGGAAGGTTTTATCAGTTCTCATAGTTTACAGGCATAAATTTCTCGCTGGCTATAAACCCCAAGCTCCATTACAGGAATGGATTTATACCCAGAGTTCAGCCAAAGGATGGCTAGCATCTGTCCTCAGAAGGAAAATACTTAATTTTTTTTCCACTGATAGATAGTGGAACTCATTTAGATTGTGAAATAATTTTAAAATGACTTAGAATACTTCTATTTATTTAAAGTTAAAATAAATATTGTGTTGCCTTCTATTAAAAAAAAAAGAAACTGCCTTGTTTTTCTTCCTTTCTGATTCTTAACAAGTTTAAATTGATGTGGTCTGCTTGGGATGTTGTCAATTTCCTGTGATCTGTGGGTGGGATAGATTAATAAAAATCCTAACCAGAAAATGAAGCCAACAACAAGCTCTTGGTCATTAAAAGGTACATTTTGTTCCTGACTGAGTTCCTAGGATACTGAATAAGGATTGCATTGCCATCTCCCAGATCTGTGTTGTGCTTAGCTTGAAGCAGCAGGTGCAAGGAGTTACATTGATGCAACCTAATCAGGGCTAAACAGCCTTATGTATGTTCTTTTAACTACCCTCAAAATCTATTTAAATTTCAGAGCACAAACCCCACAATTTTTCTGTCTCAGTAGCAGAATGTATCATAAGAATGCGTGCTGCGATCACAATATTAATTTATTCAATACTAAGGGGATTGCTTTACTTATGAGAAATTAGTTGGCGATCTTACAGTGAGATAGTAGTAATCAAAGACAGATGTTTAGCTCTCTTTTAGAAACTGCTTTCCTAGTTTAGCTTTTAATTTAAATGTTACAGTAAGAAGACAATCAATTGTCGATCCCTCTCTACTTATTGTTCTCTTTGCTGTAATGCCTAGAGCAGGGCTTCTCAAACTCGGTCCTGGGGACCCCCTGTGGCTGCTGGTTTTCATTCCAACCCAGCTCTCAATTACTGAACTAGACCCTTAATTGAAGTGATAATTTGCTTAATTAGATCTTTTTACTTGTTTTCAGCTTTTGAACAGTTGCATATTTCAAGTTAGCTATAATATTTGATAAGTAACGAACTGCAACTGTTTAAGAGCTGAAAACAAGTAAAAAGGTCTAATTAAGCAAAATATCAGTTCAATGAAGGGTCTAGTTAAGTAATTGAGGGCTCGGTTGGAATGAAAACCAGCAGCCACAGGGGGTCCCCAGGACCGAGTTTGAGAAGCCCTGGACTAGATTTCCTTCTTGCCCCTGACAATAATCAGAGGAAGACCTGGAAGAATTTGTGTTATGAACAACACTGAATGGAAATGCAAATGCATTGTGGGTCAAAAATGTATTGCGAGCAATTTGAGAAAAATATGAAAGTAGAAAGAAATTCACAAATCAATTCGTCTCAATTGACATAACCTTGTATTGCCTTGATTATACACTAGATGGAGCTGTTGCTCCCTTGTACATAGCTACCGAGTGTTGAGTTTCTGTAGTATTAAATGGTATAACTTCTCTCGCCTGATGGATAGATGCTTGTTTGGAAAGCAGCTTCAGGGTTTGAGCTGATGCTCACTGTGGCATTACCTTGCTCTGATGCTCTGTTCAGTTTTATTTTTAATCACTGGCATATTCCCCCCTGGATAGTCATCCAGTAGGGCTGCTACCTGTGCATTTACTTAACTTTTCTCAAGCAGTTAGTGTATGTATAATGTGATGCCCAGCAGCACCTGCCTCACCTGGACACTATTGTCAGAACCACTTCTCTCAATCAAGTCTGGTGAATACTCTTTGCTTTAGTTGTTGCGTTGTGATCTTGTACCGCTGTGTTGTTGCAACTCTTAGGGGCACCTACAGCACGAGCAGCAACAATTGATACAAGCACTGACCTTCAACCTCAAGGCTGCTTTAGAACTCAATCTGATTGGATCATTTATGGATTAAGTAGCTGTTTGTTTAAACAGCTGCACTGCTTGCGATTCAATTTGCAAATCACATTTGAAATCCTGATGCTAAAGTCTTTTTTTGTATATGAAACCAGTCATTCTGTCCACAATCTCTCTATCACTCTGCACTCTCATAATTCTGCAATTTTACCAACATGTAAAAATATAAAATTTGATTAAAATATAATGTGTTTATGAACATGGTCATGAACAAGGACATTTTGACAATAAGAATGGTCTTGTTCTCCAGTCATCTAACCAATGATCTGGTTTTAAATGTAGAATGGGGGCCAGTGGAACGGGTGACTCATTCGTGTTGTTGTGACTGGGCAGGCATTACAGATTCAAGTTCCAAGTATTTGTTGCTTAAAAGCTACTTGCAGATGCAGACTGTGGTGCACTTAGTCCCTGCTCTTGTCTCCTTTGCAGAGCAAAGTTCCTGTAACTGGGTAACGGGAATGCATGGTTTTAAGGAATTTCTGTTTTGTGGAGGAGTCTTCGTTTTCTGTTCTGTATCCAAAGCAGCTGGTTAGTTTTGTGTATTTATTTCAACCATATTTGACCAGTTCTACTCAATCAGATACAAACCTTGTTATTTGCTTGCGTGCATTTGAGTCCCAAGAAGCGGGTGCAATGTCATTTGTGAAGTTTAATATATATATATATATATATATATATATATCATATATATTACTATAATATATATATATATATATATATTTGCTGAGAGTGACTCTCACCCCTCGGGTACCATCTAGCAATAAAATAACATACATAACATGACACAGTATATGAGACTAACAACATCATTGACAACACAAACAAAATCGAGTTACAGTCTACAAAACTGTGAATAACACTTATTTCATACTAGGACCGTAAACTGTAATAACTTAGAAAGGAGGATCATCTCTAGTGACACACTATAAAGTTCGGTTGGTCAGTAATTATATATATTATATATATATATAATCTATTTGATATGTATATATATATATCTTATATATATATATAGATATATGTGTGTGTGTGAATCTCATCTGTGGCAGAAAGCTAGCTCCCATGCTTAATGTTTCTTGTTAATTAAAGAGACTGCTTATATTCTTCTTTCACAGGTATCGTTTGACCCCCTGGTAGATGTTCCAGACTCAAGGCCCCAGCTGTCACACTACAAGCTGATAGCAGACACCACTCATAGTGAATATGCAGCGCTGCTGGTGAAATTCGACAGCCAGCAAACTGAGGTAAGCAACTGGAGCAACAGGGCTTAACAACAGGATTCTTGGTCAGTTGGCTGATAAGGGTGAGGCTGACGATAGGGGTTTAGTGGTAAAAGCTTGCATTATCTTGCAATGATTTATTTAGTTTTATTTTATTATTCTGTTTTTTTTATCCACACCAGCCAGTCAGCTCCGCTGGTACACAATGCACTTGAAGATAAAAAAGCGAACTAGAAGCCTTGGAAAAGGAGTTGTCTTGTAGCGTATATCACAATGTGTCCCATAGTCCTGTAAGATTACTCAGCCTTTCAGTGTACTCTTATAAGAAACATTGGTAACACATACTGCGCTGTTGGTCACAGATTTATTCCATTTATTAGTCATAGTAAATCTTAGCGGTGGTCCAAATAAAAAGGGGGTATTGCCACTGAACTGGAGCTCTGATCATTAATCCTTGTAAAAAAAAAACAACTGGAAACAACTCTCTTCACCAAAAACTGGTGCCTTATTTTGGTAAACCACCTTTTTATTCAGGTAAAGGATCTCCAGAATAGACTGGCATTAAAGGAGGCTTCTGTGATGCAGCTGAAGGCTGAGCTGGAGCACTATAAGGAGAACAGTGCCCGCCAGGCCTCCCTCATCATGTCTCTGAGAGACCACGTCAAAGGGACAGAGACCTTGTCAGCAACGAAGTCACAGGCAGATACCAGCCTCCATGCTTTACAAAGAGAGAACCGGGAGCTTAAAGAAAGGGTCACAGAACTTAAAGACAGACTGAGGTCAGTTGATTGTTCTTATAATGTTTAATACCCGACTTCACCAAGAAAGTTGTTGTCGTTGTAATAGGACTGATGTGCCCGAACTGTGGCTTCTGAAAATTATTTGGGTTTTTTTTTGCTCTCAGCTACTAGAAAATAAAAAATAGACAGGAGACAAGAACACTGGGGCACATCTGGTATTCTTAGAAAATGTCTCACTTTTTGCAGGAGTCAGTACTAGTGTTGATAGGGGTGGTGTGCAATGCAATCAGAACATTGTGGGAGTTGGCAAGCAATAGCTGTATTCTGTTGGGATACATACATTCATACATACATACATGCATGCATGCATACATGCATACATACATACAATACTAGTACAGTGTTTTATTTCCAGTACAGTGAACATTTCAAAGATGTTCTGAAAAGTGCAGGCATATCCAGGTATATACAGTGCATATGAACACTGACGCAAATTAATCAAATAATATAAAAGTCACTTGTGACAAACTAGTGTTTTTTTAAGCACCAGATAGATTTCTGTATGACCTGGGGGTGGATTACATGTTGCAAAAGAAAACTAATGCCTGTGTTTCCAGGTTGCAACTTTCAGAGAGAGAGGATGCTGAACACAAGGCAACACACATGGAGAGGAGGTTGACAGACATCACAGCTAAACTTGTGTCATGCCTAAAGATTAACACAAAGGAGCCAGATAACCCTCTTGATGCTGTGATATTAAAAGTAAGACTAAATCTCTTTCTCTTTCTTTGATGCAGTAATGCATAACTTCGAAATGGTTAAAATGATTTGATTTCCCTCTATACATACAATATGAATGAAAAACATGCTATTTTTAAACTGCAATTTGAGGATGCTTATTCTTGTAATACCTGTGATAGGCAGGTGGTAATGTGCTAAGAGAGATCTTAGCTGATGAATTATCGTGTGCTTGACAGCTTCTGGGGCTTTTGTGAAAATTAGTGGGTCCCAATTAATTCTGTTGATTAATTGATTAATTAGGCACCGTGATTGAGTTAATGCATGAAATTTAAGATGGAGAGGTTTATTATATTATTTGTCATTTGTTTGCAACTTCATTCAGCCTTTCATTAGTATTGAACACAGACAAGCTTCAGAATGGGTAGAATGAGTTAATGTTGCAATTTCTTATCACCAGATTTTTTGGTTCTATTCTAAGAGTAAAATCATTAACATTTGTTGAATGTTTGTTCCTCATCATGTTATTTTTTCACAAAGGTTTCTGAGTTATGTGAGGAACATTTTCAACAGCAAGTAAAAATTGCAAGTTTAATGGATGCGCTAGCCAGCCAAGACCAGGAGTTCAAGGCAAGTCGAGAGACGATTATGAAGCTTGTCTCGGAAGTGAGCCAGCAGAAGAGGGCTGTGGCTACTTGTACTGATGAAATGAAAGTACTGAAGAAGGTAAAGGATGCTTTCATTTTTGTTAAGGTTTTAATAAGTACTGACAATGCACATCCATCATTGAAGTTTACTGTGATAAATGTGCACAGAAGTTTTACAATTTAGCATGCTGTTTCCTTTGCTTATAGTAAACAATTGCCATGCTCTACATTTAAAATATATTTCTCTCAAGCTTTTTTTTTTTATTATGGACAGTAAACAGTGATATAGTCAAAAAGAAAGAAAATAGTAAACAATAAAATAATACAAATTAAAAAACTGAAATGTCATCGTTTTTTAAGTATTCATCCCCCTGGGTCAATACTTGGTTGAACCACCTCTGGCAGCTATTACAGCCAGTAGTCTTTTCAGATAAGTCTCTATTAACTTTGCACACCATGATGAAGCAATATTTACCCATTCCTCCTCGCAAAATTGCTCAAGCTGTGTCAAGTTAGTTGGGGAACGGTGATGGACAGCAATTTTGCCATAGATTTTTGATGGGATTAAGGTCAGGACTCTGACTGGGCCACTCAAGGACATATATATTTTTCATTTTAAGCCACTCCAGTGTTGCTCTGGCAGTGTGCTTTGCATCATTGTTTTGTTGAAAGACGAAATTCTTCTGCAGTTTGAGTTTTTTGGCAACAGGGAGCAGGTTTTTATTTAGGATTTCTCTGTATTGTGCGCCATTCATCCTCCCATCAATCCTGACAATATTCCCAGTCCCTGCTGCTGAAAATCATTCTCATAACATGATGCTACCACCCCCATACCTTACGGTGGGGATGGTGTTACCTGGCTGGTGTGCAGTTTTTGATTTGCGCCACACATACCGCTTAGTGTTCAGGCCAAAAAGTTCCACATTAGTCTCATCAGACCACAAGACATTCTGCACATGACTGTAATATCTTCTAGATGATGTTTTTCAAACTCTTTGCGGGCAAGGTTATGGGTTTTTTTCAGCCAGGGCTTCTTCCTTGCCACTATCCCATAAAGGCCCTTTTTGTGGAGTGCCCTGGAGATTGTTGATACATGAACATCATCGTCCATTGCAGCCACTGACATCTGTAACTCATTCAGTCACAGTTGGCCTCACAGTAGCTTCCCTAAGAAGTGCCGTTCTTGTCCTGCAACTAAGTTTAGAGGGACGGCCTGATCTAGGCAGTGTTGTGATAGTTTCGTATTTTTCCCCCTTCTGTATGATGGAATGCATTGAGCTCTGAGGGATGTTCAATGCCTTTGAAATGATTTGGTACCCTTCCCCAGATTTGTGCTTCTCTATCATCACATCCCTGACTTGCTAAGAATGCTCTTTCGTCTTCATTTTGATTCTTTCTTTTGAAAGTCTCTCCATACTGTGGGACCATACAGAGAGAGCGGTATTTATCCTCCTTTAATTTAAATCAAGTGATCCACTAATTTCTTATACAGGTGGAGTCCGTCAACAAATTGTGTGACTTGTTGAGGTAATATATTGCACCTGAGCAAATTTAGGCTTGCAATTACAAAGGGTATGAATACTTTTTTAAAATGATAATTTCCATTTTTCATTTTTAATAAATTGTTGAAAGCTTTTGGAATTTCTTTTGATTTGACATGCTGCTCAAGGCTTTGTAGACCAGTGCGAAAAAAAATCCTAATTTAATCTATTCAAATTCTATATATATATATATATATATATATATATATACACACATACACACACACACATATATACACCTATATATATAACCTTGTGACTGGAAAAATACTGTCTGAAAAATGACAAGTGTGGGGGTTATATTATTAACCTTCTCCAATCAATAACAGGAGCATTCTCAAATTGCAGTTTTAAAATAGTAAATCTTTCATACATATTGTTTGATTTCAATCATTTCAAAAATGATGAGCTGCATAGATGGACAAGGAATCATCTTTATATTTTGAAGTTATGCATTACTGCATCAAAGATTATAGAAAGAGATTTAGTCTTACTTTTAATATCACAGCATCAAGAGGGTTATCTGGCTCCTTTGTGTTAATCTTTAGGCATGACACAAGTTTAGCTGTGATGTCTGTCAACCTCCTCTCCATGTGTGTTGCCTTGTGTTCAGCATCCTCTCTCTCTGAAAGTTGCAACCTGGAAACACAGGCATTAGTTTTCTTTTGCAACATGTAATCCACCCCCAGGTCATACAGAAATCTATCTGGTGCTTAAAAAAAGACCTGACTAATTTGTCACAAAGTGACTTTTATATTATTTGATTAATTTGCATCAGTGTTCATATACTGTGTGTACCTCAATATACCTGCACTTTTCAGAACAGCTTTGAAATGTTCACTGTGCTGGAAATAAAACACTCTACCAGTGTTCTATGTATTTATGCTATCCGACTCCCACAGAGGGCTCCTGTTATTGTTTTGTGGGTTTGTAAAGTATCACAATGTTCTGGTTGCACACCACCCCTATCTACACCAGTACACCAGATGTACCCCATTGTTCTTGTCTCCTGTCTAGTTCTCATTTAATAATAGTTCTCATTCTGTCAATGTTTTCTTTAATGTTGACAATGTCCTCCTGATTGTTGCTTCAAATATACAGCTGTGGCCAAAAGTTTTCTATCACCTAGAATTTTAGGATTGAGACATAATAATAATACAAAAAAATCTACAAGAACATCCTTTAGATCTGTTATTTAACACCATGTAATCAAATAAACTACAAAATGGTATCGCAAAAGTCTGCCAGAAGCCATAATAGTAGTGCAGTTTTTTGGTAAGTATATGGAAAAGTACAAAGCGGTATGTAATTCAATATGTTTATGTAACATTATTCAACAGGTTTCATTTGACTCTATGAAGCAAAATGTGTTAAATGTGTTTCTACAGGGTGATGCAACACTTTTGACCATAGCTGTATAGCTCCAGTAGCCAACTTAAGGTGTCCATCGAATTTAGCCAAATTTAGAACCCTCTACCAAAAAGTGTTTCATGCTACTTCTGGAAACTGGAGTATCATGTTATAATCTGTCTGGCCTATATTGCAGTAGTAATGCTATTGAGCCTACTGGACTATCAGTGGAGTAAAACTAAGTAATAAAAAAGTTACTTCAAAGTAATAAAGTTTAAGTCTTCATTGAAATAAGACTATCCAATAGTGTACAAAATGTAATGCTGAAATATCAAATGTATTTTAAGAAACTGGGATCAATTTTATAACCTGAACACTTATTCAATAAAACTACCTTAATATATGTGAAATTATCTATTATTCTTTTAATCCCTGTGCATGGAATGAATATTCAATATCTATTCAAACTACTGCAAGGATAAGAATATTGTTTTAATAAAATTCTTCTTTGGATTATAAAGATGAAAGCAATAAAAAGTAAAACGTACTTAAAACGTACCAATGTAATTCTAATAAGAAATTGATTTACTGTAGCTCGATTTGTAGCCACTGGAGGTCATACTCTCAAAGCGGTTTACTCCAGCCTTTAATTAACTCCCATTTTTGAAAGAGGTAAAAACACCTGTTAAATTTACAAAACTTGAACCAAAAAACTAAATATAGTTCTCTTCAGCGCTCTCAGTGTGTTTTGTAACCATGATTTTTGATTATTTCAAAAAATAGGAGTTAATTAAAGAATAGAGGACTTTGAACAAGTGTATTTCAGGGATTTTTACATGTGAGTAGTCTAAACAATTGTTAATCATCCCTTTAGCACTGAAAACATGTCTAATGTTTCTAAAATCAGTAAATACTATACAACTACACTTCAAGTAGACCTACTGTTTTAGATATTGTTCACAGTCCTTTTAAAGATTTAAACATGCAGATCCACCAGTATATAGATTAGACACCTGCGTCTGCTTAATTTAATAATCAAAAGGAACCATGTTAAAAAGAAAAGAACAAAAAAATGGTTTAAACAAAATTCAAATAAAAAAGGAACCACGTTTACTGTGGTCCTGTATCTATAATGCTGTATTTACAATGGATTGCACAGGTTTACAACCTATACCTGCAGCAATCATGTACCATGCGATCCACTTATGTGTTGTCTATCTTAGCTGTTAACTCAGGGACAGCAGATAAGAACGGCCAGCTGGTTTTACTAGCTGGACCGTCGACACACTGCCGTGCAATCCAACAGGTCCTGACCGAGGCAAGGCGTCCTGCCAGATGAGTGCGGGGAAATCAATAAAGACATGTCTGTGGCCATATCCAGGATCTAGTGCAGTCCGTCTGGAGCCTTTAACAGGAACTACAATTGTCAAAAACTAATAAAAAGGAAGAGAACAAACTCTACAGATCCATCTACAGATTGATTTAGTCACGGCATTGCATTGGTTTCAATGAAACTAGGGGGATGAGGGAGATTGCTTGTGCTGTGCTGGTTTGAGTGAAGATCATTTCCTGTACTTTTAATGCTTCCCATGATGTTATCTTCAAGATGTTTTTTTTTTTTTTTTATCTCCACAATTACTGCAAGCCTATCTCTACTAAATATAACTCGTTTTCTGGGTTATTTTTTTTTTTTTTTATAAATTCCTGACAGGAAAGAGACGAGGCTCTTCTGGCCAGAGCAACCTCAAACCGAGAAGGCAAGCTGCTGTGGGAAAGACTGGAAGAGAGCCAGAAGGCCAGGGATGCCTCAAGGCAGGAGCAGCTTCATACAGGACATGAGAAGAAGCAAATGGAGGATCTCTTGCACTCCAAGCTCCATGAAGCCAAAGCTGCTCACCATCTCTATAAGACCTTCCTCAGTCAACTGACAAACCTTTTAAGCAATGGTTTAATAACCGTACCTGAGTCAGAGGAAGCTGTGATAGAAAGAATACGAGAACTCTGCAGTCAAGTGAGGGACAGGAAGCATGTGAGTACCACAGGCTCTGAACTTAATTACTCTCGGGGTATTGCTGGTTTAAAACGTATGAGAGATAGTCCCCACTGTCCCCCATGCCAATTGAATCATTTACAATATGCTCAGAATTAGAAAAGTATCCACTAGTACTGGGTTAAGGCTTTGATTGCATTGCCAGCTGAGCGATGGATTAGTACTCTGAACTATTTAGTGTACAGATTGCTAACAAAATCTTATATTACATGTTTATCAAGCTCCTGGGTCAAAACTTATTACATTTCAAAGTTACCTGGCATTTGTATGTGCAATGAGTTTCATTCAGTAACATCCTTTTTTTTTTATTCCATTACAATGAAAAAGTGTTTGTGGATGTAACATTGCACAGATATGAGAAAGGTACTCCGTTTGATAAACTGTACTTTCACAAAATGTAACGCAATGTTGAACAGCAAACTGACCATTAAGGGTTTTCCTTTAATGAGAATAACCTTCATGTATCCATGTAAAACAAAAAAGACATGGCCAAGAAGCAAATACAGAGAAAACAAACAAACCAAAAACCAAAAAAAAACATTTACCTTGTTGCTAGGATTTTCATACTGTTGGGTAAAACAGAGATACCTTCATCTGTGTATGTTATCACAAACCTGCAAGTATCAAGTCAATAATATTTTGGCATCTCATATTGCCTTGAGAAGTCAAAGGGAGTTGTATTAGTGATACAGAGTGGGGAGGAATCATGTCCTAAGCATCCTGATCGTGGCTGTGCATTACAAAGCAGATGAGGTGCTTCTAGCCTCAGCAGACTCTTTTGCACAGCGGTATCGGCGCTATGCTTTTATACAAGAGGTCCCGGGTTCACGCCCGCCCTCCACCTGTGTGTGTTTGCCTTGCTCTGTGTGATACACCTGCCTGCAGGAACTGAGATCGCTACAATATAATCTCCATCAGCCTTGCTTAGGTTCTTTCTATAATAGGGAAGGCAATGTGCGTTTTACAAGACTCCAGCTTTTTTAAATTAAAATTATTTAGTTTTTTTACAAGTGCCTTTTCCTCTTTGTAGCACTTGAAATTTGTAAATGAACTTAGGAAGAAGCTAAAGGTGGAAGAAGATATTTCCGAGGATCCTCTCCACTCACAGTACGACGTGCTGCTGACCAGAGCAGAGGATCTTGGGAGCCTTGATGGCGAGTCCTATTCTGACTGCAAGAACCTGATCCACATTCTGCAGAAGAAAGTAAGTGATGACGAGAAGCTGCTATTCAGGACAGCAGAAACGCTGCTGTCTTTCTGCGAAATTCCATTGTGTTATTTTCTCTTGAGTCATACCATTCTATGCAGTACAATATGTACCAATAACACATATTCAACTTAGATTCCCAAAGCACTTAAATAGAAATTATATTAAAAAGAATAATATAAGGTTTGGGGTGTACTAAAGGGCACAAAGGGAGTATTTTCAGCTCCAGGGTCTTTTAAGATTATAAACTGAAGGAGGGAGGGAGGCTACTTCTTGTATCTTTTTCATAAAAAAGTGCCTTGTGCTTTTCTATCAGTTAAACTGCATTGCTTTATAGATACAAGCCTTAGCCTATAAAGTAGAATACCATCACAATTTGATAGTGTTTGGACATTTTTCCTATCTTTGATAGGTGTATTAAAAAGAAACTGAAGAACACTTGGCTGCAGACAGCGGAAGGTGAGTGAGTGGAATGCAAATCAAATTTCACATGATTTCACATGAGCTTGAATCTTAATGGAAGGGCTGTTAGCTATCCAGGACACAGAATCCAAGAGTCCCAGAAAGTAGATTCCACACCACGAATAAGAGCGTGCACAGGATTCCCTGCTTGTTAGAAAGATCTGCAGTCAACATGCTAATCTGTCCAACAGCAACCTTGCAAAAAGCACACACAAAAAAAAAAAGAAACACCAGGGTGCCACTCATGTTGTAAAAAGACAGAATATTGCTCTTTTGTTTTCTGTTGTAGGTAGCGTCACAGAAAGAAAAACTGGAAAGCAAGAAGACAGAACTGGAGAGCCTGTACAAAAAAATAAAGACCCTGGAAGGTGCCAAGGAAACACAGTTCCTGCTGATGATGGAGAAGAAACAAAAGAGTGAAACAGTGCAGAAGCTTGAGAAGAAGGTTGAAAAGCTTCAGGACCAGCTGAGTGAAGCGAAGTGTTCCAACCAGACTCTGAAGAACAAACTTGCTGAAACCAAAAACCTTCAGGTGAGAGTAGGATTAATGAGGGAGAATATGCATTTTGGTTGGGAAACTCCTCACTCTATGATGCAAATAACCTGGACCAGGAGTTAAAACTAATCATACAGTATTGCCCTGTATCTCATCATTTCTATTAATATATTTCATGGGTTTACAGGTATTAGTTTAAATATTTTGTAGCAATCTGCATTGACAGTCTGTCATTAAAATACATGTGCCACTGCTTCTCAAAAGTAATATGTACAGCACAAACATTCTGAGGGCGTGTGAGCATCCTCCGATCTCACAAACCTAAAGCCAGAATTGCTTTTAGTCCAAGCAATCCAGACCAGAGGTGGACGGGCTACCGATCCCAGAGAACAGAGATCAGCCCTGTTTTTTATCCCCTCTGAATGTGCTCTGTGTCTGGCCAGTAGTGTTCGCTGTTATACGACGAGGCGAAGCAATCTCTGCTGGTTTCCCATTCCCCACATTGGGAGAGTCAGCTCCAATCTGACGCCCCTTTTGGAGTCCACAGCAAAGTTCAGCCTCTTTGTACAGCTCAGACCTGAACTGGCACCGTCCAAACTGTGTGACTCATCCTCTGCTCCAAGTGACAGCGCTGTAATGGGATAAGCCACTCGGGGACCCCTAGAATGTAATATTTGAGTGTAAAATCACTGGGCTTTAACAGTATTCGTTATTTTTATTTACTAAATGAGTAAAAATAAATGAGGTGTTAATGTGCTGTTGGGAAAATGTTAACATCTCCACATAATCAATGATCAAGAAGTATGAGCTGTAATCATAGTTTCTCACGCAGGTAAAAACCGCCGAACAGAGCAAAACTATCGAAGTGCTAAATAAGTCACTGGAGGCGGTAGAAAAAATCAAGGACAAGGCAGCTCAGAAAGTTGTCAGCCTGAAAACAGAGCTAGACCACACAAAGAGTGAGGTGAGAGAGGAGAAGGAGAGGGCGCAGTACATGCTGGAGGCCATCACTAATGAGCTACGAACCGTTAAGAGGGCGCTGGAACAAGTGGCCACAAGAGAGAAAAGGGTGAGGCGGAAATAAATTATACATACGAAATAGCGTACAATGAGTTTGGATTTTGGGGTGTCATTCACATTGTTTTAAGGTGTTATTGAGTCAAAACAATAGCCCTCAGTTTAATCCAAAACCAAACTAAAGCAATCTCTCTAAAACACAGGAACTTACCAACCCTTGTTTTGTCTCGTGAGTATAACAATGGCAATGTATAATGCTTTGATTTGGTGTTAATGTTTGTTAGATTCAAATATATTATGATAAAAGACAAGTTATATTAGATACAACTACCTTGTGATAACATCGAGTGCCACTATGGAGTTTCAGTACACTACATGTAAACATCAATCTCTCATTCCTACTTTTGCCTGAAGAAGAGACCTTTGAGGTCTTGAAAGCTTGTGATTAATTATTGTTTAGTTAGGCCAATAAAATGTATAAAATCTTCTCTTTGTTTAAAGTCAGTTAATTTTCAGATGACCTCCACCATTCTCAGATGAGTTTGTCTCTTTCTCATTTTCCAGCTTATAGATTTCAGAGAATCTGTCACAAGGCTGCTGGGATTCAACACCAGCACTATGTCCATTCCTGACCATGAGATTCTGTCTCAGCTAAAGAGCTGTGTCCAGCCTTATGGGAACCAAGGTGACCCAGCACACAACCCGGATAGCTCCCACGCTGCACTGCACTATGGGTTTAGGGACGGCTACAACCATCCACAGCACTTCGGTGCTACAGCACCGCCAACCATCCAAGCCAAAGTCCAGTATGTTTCTTCTGAAAAGAAGCCTGGTACAGCTAACAAATCATCAAAGTGGTAAAACAGCTAAGTACACATCATGGGCCAATAGGCTTTCGTGTTTATACCATGTTTATAAACAGAAACTAAAATGAACAAAATGATCATTGTACTGTAGACCAGTTGCAGCTTATTTAGGACTCTCAAGAATTGTTGTCTTAAAACTCACAATATCTTTCTACTGTACTGTTTTTATTGATTTTTTGGGGGGTTTTTTTGTATTTAATGATATTAATAAGGGAGTCAATAAATTAAACACCAATATGATTAATATATTAATGGCTTCACAGATACCTCGTAGAACTAATCTTCAACTACCCTGTTTACTGGCTGGTTTCACTGACCCCGATTAGCATTTTTGACTATCCAATATTACTTTAGGTAAGGTGGAGCTGATTCTATGAAACCAGCTATGCCTTAGGAAATTGATCTAGGCCAAGGACAAGATTAGTACCATAAGATTAGCCACTGATAAGATCATAAAAGTGGAACCCAGCAACCTCAGAATGTTTTGTTTGCTTTAGATTATAGATCAACATGGAATGTTGTTGTGATGCAGTTAAAATCATTTGGCAGCCTATAATATTTAAACAAGCATGTGTTAGTTAAAAAAAAAGTGATGTAAAAACAGATATTGTAGACCTTTCTATTCTAAAAACAAGACAAACCAAAAGCCTGATGTCTTTTTGTATTTAATTTTTTTAATCATTGTTTTATTTTATTAAATTTAAGCACTGAAAATATCATTGATTTTTGTTGGTGTTAGAAGTGCAGGGTTGACATCTGATGTGCTGGCTGCATTTATATCTTTTTTTAAAACATTTTACTCAAACGCTCACCTGGGTTATTGAAATGACACTTATGGAAGATGAAGACTCAGTCTGTAATGCTGTATCATTAACGTTTGGGTAGATATAATTGATTTCATAAGGGACATGCCTGGTTATGTTTTCAACAAAAGGCATTACAATTGAGAACAGAACTTTTCTTGATCTTGTTGATAATGAAAATATTTCTCTTTAAGGAGGGTTACATGTATGCTGAATTAATTATGTTTGAACTGTTACAAATAATTGAATTTAAAGAAAGAACAATGGAAATATGCACACTTGTTTAAATGACAGGAGGTATGTAAATATATGTATGTTTTTAAACAATAAATTATAATATATTTCAACAGCAATCCTTCTTGTCTTGTGTCTCAGCCATTACAGCTATGGCCAGATGTTCTGTATCACCCTGTAGGACTTTTGCTTCATAAAGTCGAATGAAACTTGTTGAATAATGTTCCGTTAACATATCGAATTACACACTGCTTTGTAGTTTTCCATATACTAAATGAGAAAATTTTAAAATGTGACATTTGGAAATCTAACATAAAATACTGTGTTACTATTTTGGATTCTGGCAGACGTTATCTAAATTATGTTCATAATGTCTTAATCCTACAATTCTTCCGTTACTGGAGGGGTTTTCAGGATAACTCAAAAAAGTCACTGAAGCAGGATGGATGCCATTCTGCCTTAAAAATATCTGAACCTGATGAGTATGCATCCTGTTTAATTAATTAAAAAACAACCAAATGTGGTTTGTGAGTATTTGTAACCGTCTGTGTTTCGTCCCTGATATATGGGTACATGTCAATGGAATCAGATAACAGCTGACCCCAACTCTTTGTTTGATCTGCACAGTGTTTCAACTGTACTGCAGCAGCAACAGCAGCAGCACAATCTACAAATATATACAACGAATAAATAAAAATAACTTGCTCAAAGATCATGTTGCAGGAATAATTCATGAGGAAAAAAAACAACGGTACGAATAGGACTATCAATATCAATAAGGGCCTCTTATGAACTGTTGGAGTTCAATGTTAAGTTCGGAGTGTGAATGCTTCAGTGCTCCTTTGGCACGTTCATTCTGGTCTTATGATTTCTTAACACTTTTGCTGAGGTGACATGCTTTATATACATTTTACAATTTGAATTGCTAGCTGTTTCTGGTATTAGTTTAGCTGCCACGACTTCAGTGCGACGTGTACTCTGTTGTTGTTAAAAAAAAAAAAAAAAAAAATCAAATTCCACTATAACTTTATTCTGAAGGTCAGACAGTTTCAGAAGTTCAGCTAAGGGAAACTCGGGTTTAGGAGGAGGGGTTCGTGGTGACGTCGCAGCCGCCCTCTTAAGTATGCATTGCTTGAGCAAAGCAAATACTATATAGCTACCAGCTTACATCGTGGAGAGATCCTGCTGCACAGCATCCACAGGACGCAGCTCAGTTAACGCACCACTCAAGCACATCAGGTGGCGGACAGGTATATTACTAGACACCTACAGTATAGCCAGACTCTGCAGTTAACCGTATGTTAATTTTTCGGGACTATCGCTCTCCACTTTTTTGGCTGCGTGCTGCAGTATTTTCAAAAATCAGAGAAATAAGCCTTTTTGCAGAAGTTGAGCCTCAGAAATACAGTAGTTCAGCCTGAGACAGAGAAAACGATGATCCAGTCACCAGGTTTGCATATATGTGTTGTGTTAGTCGTGTCATTTATGTTATTTTACTGCACATCTGTGTAATGTGTGTATCACGTTGTTGTGGTTGATGATATTGCCAGCTTTTAAACATTTTGAAAGGTTATTTGTATCTTGCGTGCTCAATGTTTAATTTTGGGCTGTACTACTACTACTACTACTAATAATAATAATAATAATAATAATAATAATAATAATAATAATAATAATAATAATAATAATATTATTATTATTATTATTATTATTATTATTATTATTATTATTGGGACAGTGGAACCGGTTAGTTCTTTAACAACGTACTGCCGCCTTAGTGAACATTACAACGTGACAGATGTTCTTGGTCACCAACTGCATTAATTGTAAAGTTGTATTATAAAGTTGTTACACATTGTAAAATTGTATTGTAAAGTTGTTACACATTGTAAAATTGTTTACAGTACATCGATTGAATATACAGCTATGGCCAAACGTTTTGCATCACCTAGAATTTTAGGATTGAGACATAATTTACTAATATCAATATATATGAACACAATTTAGATATTTTAATTTCCCAAGTGGAGTCCACAGTCCACATGGGTTGTTTTTTTGTTTGTTTGTTTGTTTTTTTTGTCATAGGGATGCAATGCAGTACACTGTAGTTGTGCAAACATTTTAATATTCTGTATATTTTTCATGCGTCGATATTGGCAGTATACTCTTGACTTTTGGGAACGGCCAAGTTCATTACTGCTGTAATAAATCTGTATTATTTAGCTATAGCCAACATAACATATCCAGTGTTGAGTCCTTGGTATACAGTACACACAGGCAGCATGCATATACACCTCCTTTAATAGCTTTATTATATATTATATTCATCTGTTTAAATGAGGGTACACAAAGATGTAAACATTTGAAAATATTGTAGAGTCCACGAGCTTAAATTCGCATATTGTTGGCAATGTTAAGAGTAAGTAGAGGGGTTCTGAAAAATAAAGCGTGACACGTCCCCATGTGCTGCTACCAGTAATTTTTCTTTTCATTGTTATTAACATCCTGGAAACTTTTTACAGGTATAACTTCAGAGTCTGTTTCAGACGATCTTCAGAATGTGCGTGCCAAATTCGGAGGATACACCAGACATAGCGTTATTGAGGAGGTTTCATTCGACTTTTTAAAGCAATTTTAGTAAATTGCATAGGATGATGCAAAACTTTTGGCCATAGCTGTATGTATACCCCACAGAGTTTGTGTAAATGGTAGAATATTCCTCGGTTGTAATCCTGTTGTATTTAACTAGGCTGATATTTAGAAATACATTTAGAAATACACGTTTAATAGAAAAAAAATCTCATCTCGGAGGTATGCTTTTCTTCCCCCAATACTAAGCCCAATGTTTAAGCAGAGTTTAAATAACAGTATAATGCAGCAGTAATGATAAGCATAAAATCGTTATTTTTAATGGCACATTACCTACTATCAATTGAGATAAAACTGCAGTTTTCCCCCTCGAAAAATATTTCTCAAGCCAGCTGTGGGTCAAACATGCCTGAATGACACTTGTCACTTCCACAGGAACGGTATATATATATATGTGTCCTGTGTCCTTCAAGGTCTTGGCTTCTGTAACTGTTTATTTAAAGATCACTACATTGTTGAGACACGCATTCTAAAGGTCACTAAAAGTAAAAGTGTAGGCTTATTATTTAAAAAAAACAAACAAACAAAAAAAAAAACACTGCTGTAGACTTGATGAACATGTAAAAAAAAAAAAAAGAGTTGATAATCCTCAATTAAGAAAAAGCACAAAGCTTAATTCCGTATCTCAGGGGTGAATACCTTTTTGCTATCAATTTAAAAGATTCAGTGCAATAATAACAATATGATATATTAATTTCTAGAAATCATTTTGGGGTGTGCTTTCCACCCAACACTGTAGGGTTAAATTAGGTGGCGTGTGATTCGGGCTGGTGCAATGTTTACCTCATGTTAGCCATGTAGAATCCCAATCTCATACTAGTCCTTTAAAATCATGAAACACAAATCCAGTTACACCCAAGCTCCTGGATTGGCAGAGTCAGAGCTGTTTTGTTTAGGCTGTTGTTCAATGGACTACTGCCAGTATGCGTGCTCAACAAGTCATGCACAGGCTTTCTCTGTCCAAATGGCAACCAACAGGTCAGGTTTGTTTCTGTTCTAAAACAATAAAACAGATATGCTGTGTAAAGACTAGAAGAGGATAAGGTAAGTTACTCTATTGTTTTGTATGGAGCAGCATGTGATTGTTGTTAAAATGCTGTAATTGCCAAGTCAAATTTAACGGTGACTTTTCAAAGATTAGACAAAAAGATGATTCGTTTTTAGCAAGCGTGTGTGTAGACGAGGGCTGTGCTCATTTAGCTCATGTATCTTCCAAGATATGCATTGTCTGACTGCAAGATTAGAATGAGCTTCTACCTACCTACATACTGTATCATGTCTGCTGCTTGTCACAGTGCTTTTCACATGTTTGAAGGCTCGGTCCGTTGTGACCCATTTCCATTTCTTTTTGCAAACAGTGCCATTTGAGGAATACCTTTGAGACTGTCTTGATAGACATGTTGGTCAAAGCAGCCACTGTCTTATGGGACAGACTGGTTGCATGGGTACCCAGTATCAGACCCCTTGTGATGCCTGATGGTCCTTCCATGTGCATTTGTGCAAAAATGTAAATTGCTAGTACAAAAAACTGCAAGATTTTAGTGGATTTAGTTTAGCAGTATTTAGGAAGACACGTGTTTGATTGAATCAAGACCTGCTGAGTTCACACTCTACAATTAAATGGTAATTAATGCTGGAGAACAGGTTATTTTTAGATGTTCAGCAAATTATTACAGAATGTCATCTTTTTTGAGTTTCTCAAAAATTGAGTTGAACATAATTTAATGAACAATACAGTTGCCAATAAAATACATAGACATGACAACACTATACCTTTCTCATTTGGCTTAGTAAAATCCCCACATGTACAAGGGGAAGCTGTAAAGGCAGAGAATGCTTTTTTTAAAATTTTATTTTTACAATTACTGTTTATGAAACTTCTTGCCATTTATAGCTTGCTTGTTTGCATAGGAGATTTCCACATTTAGTCACGGTTGCCAAGGAAATGCAGCCAAAATGATTGGCAGCGGAAAAACACCTCTAGTGTTCATAAACTGTTCAGATTACACACTGCAACTGCAGACCACATATAAAAATCTTAGCTTCTGCTTTATTATTTTTTTTTATAGAATTAATTGCTGAGGAATATGAGGGACAATCTTCTCACAGATTTGCAAGCAATATCCAGACGTAAACACCCCTTGACATTCAGTCTGGTGGTATGTTGTGGGGGTTTGGACAAAATGTCCAATGGAGACCACCACTAGTTCCAAGCATCAGAAGCAAGGGTAGTGAAAACATATGTTGTGTAACAAACAAGCCCCTCGCCTTGAGTACTGTACATTGAAAAGCTTCTACCTTTCCTGTCATCTTTCAGCTGTAAAAAAAATAAATAAAAGTCAATAGTGCCAAATTTAGAAGTATTAAAAGAAATGTAATAAATTCAATGACAGATACTTCACAATATTGTCTTTCTCATTGCTGAAATGTGAAAAGCACTCTAGCACGTATCTTGGCCTTTGTGCTTGAAAGCAGCAGAAGCCAAGAAATGTTTTTACTTTCTGTGCAGATCTATCATTAACATTGGGCAAATTACATCAAAACACAGGCATAATCTATGATATTTATATCTTAGCATAATGTTACAGAAAATGATAAAATGATCTGTATACCCAGATATATTAGTATTAATTGTAAAATGCATTTTGCTATGCTTGTGTGTCAGTGACATGAATATATAAATGATGATCATTTGTTCCTCATTACATTTTTTTTTTTTTTTTATGTGGAGAGTTGAAGATCAAGTGGTGCAATAAATAACTACAGTACTGAATATTTGCATCTCTCAATTATGGTCATATGAGACTTCATATTTTACAGCTATTGTGCAGTAATAGAGCTGGCATGGCTTCTACAGTGACTTTTACAAGCACCGTTTTTTAATTGTGTTTGACCACAGTCAGAAATAACTATAGCTTTGCAAAGTTTTTATGAATTCTGTACATTCATAAGTTACCATACCAAGTGATCTTCAATGGCAATACAGGTAAGGTACATACAGTAGTCAGTGCTATACTGTACTGTACTAACTTGTTGAATACGTCAAAATCACTATCATGATTTCTCCTCAAACTGATCTCTTGAGTTCCTATCTTGGACCATTGTCACTGATTGATCCCTAAAAAATCCACTAACCATCTTGTCTTTTTGCTCAGTTATCCTTTCCCTGCCTCACACTTCTCTTTTCTGTGATTTCAGAAAGAAGCTCCTGTAACCAAAGCAAAAAGCCTGGGCCTGCTTTAAATATGACAGATTTGCCAAATACAGAACCCCACTTGCTGCAGCTACAAGGTGTTGGATCAAGCAAAGTGTCAGGAATGACCTGCTCTCCGGGAATCAGTTGCCCTATTTCACACCTCGGGGCGATGCCTGCATTGATGATGGAACGACATGCTGTTTGCATCCCTTCCCCATACAGGGATAGCAACCACGATTGCACAGCACTGGCATTTTATAGCCCTTCGATGCTTGGGTACAGTGGGCACAGTAATGGCAGCATTCTGGACAGCCCGACAGTAAGGCCGTGTTTGAGCCCCTCTGCATTCTGGCATCCACCAAGCGATATTTCCTCATTAGCCCTTGACTGCCAGCAGATGCATACAGATCCTCCAAGGAGCCCTTGGAAAGAGGAGAGATCGACAGTGCAAATACTGTCAGTGAGCAGGTACATGTTGTTTTTTTGTTGGAAGAGCTCTTTAAAGTAGCACTTGTGGGAATTTCAACGCAGAACCACTTCTGTTTGTAATCAAATGTATGCACCGCTAATCAAGTCCTATTGAAAGAATTTGTCTTGGTTAGCAAATTGTACAAAAAAAAAAAAAAAGCTCGGAATAGTGTTTTGTTTTTGTTTTTTTTAACTCATCAACATCAGTGTAATTATGATGAAAGAAGAGTGGAAACGATTACAGCATGATCATTTATAATTCTAGTTAGGTATTAGCTTTTTATAATTCTTTCTATGTATGTTTTTTTTTCCTGTGTTTGTATTTCATCTGTCAGCAAGGAAAGTAGCAGAATAATGAAGAATTCAGAAGATCAGGCCAACCCCACTGGGCGCTGCTCGGGTTCGAAACAGGCCATGCACTACTGCACAGTGTGCAATGACTTTGCCTCAGGTTATCACTACGGGGTCTGGTCGTGCGAGGGGTGCAAAGCGTTCTTTAAAAGGAGCATCCAAGGTATAGCTATTGAAAGTAATGAAATCTGATACTATTGAAAGAAGTGGATACTGTAAATTTGTCTCAGATGACTTTGACAAGAGTCCAGTAAAATCACATCACCCTGTTTCTTTCCTTTCCTTGCATTCAGGGCACAACGATTATATCTGCCCAGCTACACATCAGTGCACCATAGACAAGAACAGGAGGAAAAGCTGCCAAGCATGCCGGCTGAGAAAGTGCTATGAAGTTGGAATGATGAAATGCGGTGGGTTAACTGTTTGAAATCGTTGTAAATTGTTTGCCAGCAGTTGACTGTGATGATATATTTAAAAAGGAAAATATGGAAAGTGTTTATGTGAGCAAGAAAGCACTTCAGTGCTCAGCCTAAAAAAGGCATTGAGCCTAATTTGAATGGTAGTTAACAAGTGGGGTTTTTTTCTAACTGCATGATTCTTTATGTGTGTGTATATATATATATATATATATATATATATATATATATATATATATATATATATATATATATATATATATATATAAAAAACAGCAAAATGTTTTTCACGGTGCACCCAATCCTTCACTACAGCAGTGAAGTGATTTATAGACTGTATTATATTTGCCCTGGATTTAATTCTGTATAATAACCATGTAATACTCACTAGTTAAGTACTGAGGAAATGTTGTTATTGCAGTCTTATTTCTTTTGACCAGGTACAAGAAGAGAGCGTTCTAATTATCGCATTGTACGACACAGGCGTCTTTCTCAAGGCCAAGTGCAGCCCAGTGGTAAAGCCATCAAAACCAGTGAAAGTGGCTTACTGCAGATGAGGAGGATTCACTGCAGTTCTCTGAGCCCTGAAATGCTAATTTCTTCAGTATTAGAGGCTGAACCGCCTGAGATTTATTTGATGAGCTATCCCATGAAGCCATTCACTGAGGTCACCATGATGACATCATTAACCAGCCTTGCAGACAAGGAACTAGTTCACATGGTCAGCTGGGCCAAAAAAATTCCAGGTACTGAAGTAACCTGTTTGGGATGTGGGATCTTTGTGAATGCTAAACAATGGGCAGTATATGTTAAAAATCAAACCACTTTTATACAAATAAACCTCGGTCGGGCAGTGAGACTGAAAAGAATATCGCGAAATACGGTATAGACGGTTCGGAACATACCATACATTCTAGAAGTCTCTAAACATAAGGCGGAAGTGTGGTCCAGAGGTTAAAGTCCAGGGCTTGTATCTGACTCACTGTGTCTCTGAGCAAGTCATTTAACCCCTCCTTGTGCTCCATCCTGTGGATGAGATGTTAAATCAATGTCCTATTGTAAGTGACTCTGCATATAATGCACAGTTCACAGTGGTTTGTTATGGTGGTGGTCCACTGTGAAAGGCGCTATATAAAGATTATTATTACATTCTGCTGTACAGTATGTTCAGCAACCCCCATATGGTTTGTAGTTACATTTTATGGGTGGTGCTTGATCTTGTAGTTTATCTGCAATAAAAAATACCATTCATATGTATTTGCTGTTACTGTCTGCTGTAAATGTTTTGTTTCCTTTAAAAATCTCTAAATGGAAAACAAACTTCATAATGTATGCTTACAGACGCTAGCAAAGGTCAGCTTTGTTTTTCTTTTCTTTAAACAATATATGGCATCTGGCTAATTCCCCAGTGACCAATAATTTAAAATAATGCGCTTGTAAATTTCAGACACTCAAAGATTTTCACTTGGTGAGCTTGTTCACTGATATTTCTTTTCATGGTAAATTGGAAAATTGCCTGGACTTGTCTTTTGGAATAGGGAAGTGGTAATTGGATGTCAGTCTGGTCTATTGCGTTTGGCAAGATGATTACCTCTACTGTCTAGATAGGTTTATTGTTCATTTCCTTTTCACCTTTACAATATATGCCTTCTAAAGAGTATAAGTGAACATTAAAATAGGCTGACTGAAATGTGCGATGTCTCCTGTCTTCAATCACTAATACACTTCTAGCATTGAAAAATGACAGGTAAGTATAATTCACATATAAAGATTTGCTGATGGGTGTATTACAATTATGAACCACGAATATCTGTCAGCTGTGGTGGCTCTTAATCAAGTTTCATGGCTATGAGTTTGTTTGTAGGTCAGCGTTGCAAATTGTGTAAAGCATTTTCATGATGGCAATACATTGTAATTCAATGTTACAGAGCCAGTAACAATATTGTATTTCATATTACCATTATAATGTACTGTACTGTTACTAAGGAAAAATTGAATGAACAATTTTAGATAGATATTAAGTCTATTTATATCAAAATAGTTACCAAGGTAGGAACAGAAGACTGGCTGAGTCACAGGTTAGGAAACGGGCCCCAGTATTTTGCCACTGTACAGTTTGAAGCAGACAGCTTTATACAGCGATTTAGAAATGAGACTATACTGCTCTCTCGCACCTTAAGAGGTTCCAGTGCAGGTTTGTTGCACAATTTTCACATTTGCTAATGAATAGAAGATAATTTTTTCAGAATTATTTCCAAAGGTTTTTTTTTTTTTTTTTTTTTTGCAGGGTTTACGGAGTTCAGTGTGTATGACCAGGTACACCTATTGGAGTGCTCCTGGTTAGAGGTGCTGATGGTAGGGCTGATGTGGAGATCTGTTAATCATCCAGGGAATCTCGTCTTTGCAACTGACCTTATTTTAAAAAGGTAATTCCATTTCATTGCTTAAAAATACATTTTATGTTTCATAGAAAAACAAATATGGTGAAACCTGTTACCAGAGACTGAATATTTGTGACTGCTTTAGATCAGTAGATGTTTGATTAATATTATTTTTTGAAGGTTTATCTGGCTCTCCTGGGGTATATTGGCTGTTAGAGGCAGGCTATCTAACATAATTACAGGATTTCTGTGTACAAGGAGGGATGGATTGGATTACTTATATTATCTCAGCTATTCTGTATTTCGTACTTCATGTCCATTTAAGGTGCACAAATGTTGTGGGGAAGATATGTTTACAAGCACGCTAGTGGACTGCCAAAATGTTGGTGATCCACTCACTGTTGTTTCAGCGTGTTCTTTCTTAAAAATGTGGTCTCCTGTAAGTGAGTCAGCAGGTCAATAGATCATGATGACATGCAGCACACACACTTGTGTAGACAGCACGTCAGTCTGTTTAAAGAATACACTCATAGCCAAGCCTACTCACATTACTGCTGTTTCACAAGGAACAGGCTCAAAATTACCAATATTTGTTGGAAGGTAGACTGACTATGCTGTGTGTCGCATTAAATAATAAATGGTTCACCAAGCAGCAGGTAACATATTTTGTGTTTGTTTTTCTGGCTTCAAAACAACAGTTGATGTGCACTCAGTGTATCTGACTTTAAAACACCAATTAACTGTGTAGTATAAGCTTAGCTGGCTTTGGTGTGTTTCTGTAATAGCGCGTTTTCCTTAGACTTAGTAATATGAGAGACACATTGTGTACGCTTTTGTATTCTATGAAGTATCTAGGTTTTTATGGGCGAGTGAACAAAATCCTCCTCCCTGCTCTTAAATATGTAATATCATAACAAGCAAAAGCAAGATATGGGTGTGTCTGATGAAGAGATACGTTAAAAGAAAAAAGTGTATGCTTACGTTGTCGTTATCTTTAGCAGCTGTCTTGTTTCTGAATGCGTTCTTTTCAGGGACGAAGGGAACTGTGTGGAAGGGCTGCTGGAGCTTTTCGACATGCTTCTGGCTACAATTTCAAGGTTTCGAGAGCTGAATCTGCAGCAAGAGGAGTATCTCTGCCTCAAGGTCATGGTCCTCCTCAACTCCAGTAAGTCAGTGATATAGAAACAAAAGGCACTCGTGTGTGAAAACATTTGACAGCTTTGTGCTTTATTTAGGCATCTTAACCCATTTCTAAAAAGTCTCGTGCATTTTACCATTTGTGGCTATGTGTTCCTTTTGTCTTACTATTTTAAAATGAATTGTACGTTTGGCCTATTAAATTAGACAATCACTCAATTTTGACAACTTTCTGAGATTTTCGGTTACAGTGGTTTGATTTTATATACACAAATCAAAACTACAGATGCAAGGGGCGTTTTAATACATTTGCACACTGGTGTATTTTTATGGGTGGCGCGGTGGTTAGCGCTGCTGCCTCACAGCGCCAGGGTCCTGGGTTCGATTCCGGCCTCAGGGGTCTGTATGTGGAGTTTGCATGTTTTCCCCGTGTTCACATGGGTTTTCTCTAGGTACTTCTAGGGGCAGTGTACTAACCAACTGCCTGCAACTAGGCTGCCGGGAAAACCTAGCCTTGATCTCTTGGCTTTCCAATGTAGCATTCATTTATCAAATATACTAAAGCTCATGAGAAAGGAATGTAACAAATAATGGGTAATATGCAATTAAAATGTTACTGCCAGGGGTGACATGGGATTTTTGAACTGTATTGTTCTTTCCAAATATGTCAGAGATTATATTGGTGTTTAAATTGAGGAGCAAAATGTTTTGCATTAACAAGAAGGTGGATGTTCACTTATTTTTTGTCTGGAGTCTGTTAATCAATGGAAAGAAACGTTATGACAGCAGAAAGGCAGGTATTGAAGGGAAGGAAAAGAGCATCCTTTAAATAAAGGAGAACTGCAGGAACAGTATGTTCTAGTTTAAGTCAATGATCTGTCACGTACAGCAATGAGAACCACACACTGTTCCCATTGCATCATTCACGTAAAAGCAGCTGCTTGGTTGAGTATATTAAAATCAGTCACAATAAATTGCAGTGCTGCAGTGAAAGAAAGCGAAAGACAAAAGCTTGACAGGTTTAAGGCTTAAATGACAACTTTAAGAACAAAATTGCATTCAAAATGAGTGGAATGAAGTTCTCTGACTAGGAAAGATAATGACATACCAGTGATTACAGATTGTAAAGCAACAGTGGCAGTTCAAGAAACTGATATAGCAATGTTAATGAAAGGGAAGGTATGACAGGTTTGTGAAACCACCCAAAAACTTTTCTCAATTGCAATCACTTTGAAAAGTGCAATGCTTGATATGCATTGTGTTTATGTACAGTCTACAGTCGGTCTGATATCAATTTTCATCCTGGTTGGTTCAAAGCTGCTCATATTGATAATTTAATGGCAGGTTTTCTATGGTTTTGGTCTAACTATGCATGCATACTAGTAAATCAGGTACAGGTGTATATGTATAGTGAACATCCAGACACATTTCATTATCATACGTGCACATCTTTCCACTGTTCTTGTTTATGGTGTTGGTGCAGTGCTGAAAATATACAGTAGGTGGCAGTGGTGGTGAACCATCACAAGATGGCGTATTCTGCAGTACAGTTTAATCTTCACATCAGTGGATGGATGTTCTGCCATTGTGGGTCTGCAATATATCAGAACTTGCATACTGTTGAATTGTAGGGCGATATTCACAGGACTTTAAGGGCTGTTTTTTTTAATAGTGTTTATAAACATTAAAAGTTTAGCAGTGCTTTGAAAAATCTGAATAATCATGTAACCCTCTCTAAAAACAGTTGAAGATAATTTCATGAACTGCAAACGTTATTAACACTTTACTGCCCAGAGTCTGTCCCCACACCTATTAAATGCCTATTTGCTCAATATCAAATGGATTGGACACTGGGCAGCAAAGGGTTCAATTAGTCAAAAATATTTTAAAAAAAAAACATTCTTTAAAGTATTGTGAATAGGTCCATCACTTTGCACAGTTAAGGGGCTTTTACAAAAGGCAATTTAACAAATGAATACTGTTTTTTTTTTTAATAGTGCGCTAAACAGTACGGGCACTGCAAGATCACATATATCATGATATAAAACTAGAAACAGAATGAAAGCAAGATGGCTATTATAAGAGGGCAGAATCAGGAACACAGACAGCGTTTTAATGTGTTTTTAGAAGAACACTATGAAATCAAGAACATATACAATTGCAATGCAGAAATTACAATTCATTAGGGTCAACATGTGAACTCCAAGGTGATCTTAGTGAGACCTTTCTCAACTGACTCGGCATCACTGGGTTAAAAGGTAGTGTTTAAAACATGTTCTACTCCAAGTAGCCTTTTCCAATGTTAATGATGTAGAGCCTTGGCATTTTAATAAACCAGAATATGGGTCTATAAATCCCCTACATTTAAGATGCAGGTGTTTGAATAAGCTTACAGAATGTTGAAAAATAGTCTAGCAGGTTAGAGCTTTGTGAACAAGTACATCAACACAGAAGCTTTGTTCTCCTCGGCTGTGAATGGTAAATGATACAGGCCAGTACAAAGACTAGACTAAATGTTTAATAGTCATTGGTCATGATGTAAAAAAAAAAAAAAAAAAAAAAAGTGGAAATTGTCAATCCAAATCTCGAATCATTATTTATCTATCTTTGAGTACATGGATCATACAAGGATGATAGTTTAATTGTGTAACTATATATATATATATATATATATATATATATATATATATATATATATATATATATATATATATATATATATATATATTTATATATTTATATCATTCATACTACAGGAAAGAAGAATCATAACTCTCAAGTGGTTTGTTCTGCAAATATTGATTTATTGGCACGTTAATTAACTTTATTATAGACTCTGCCACTTTTTATTGTAAGCTGATGTACAGTACAGCAGCAAGTGAATATGTTCAGTATTGTTCATTTTGTCAAGGTTAGTCAGTCCGAAGGGCGTTGTAGCGAGGGTGTACTGTAGCAATATTCTTACCCTTGATGAGCAGCCCTTATTAAATATGTTTATATGTTCTAATAACCACTTTTATGAACATAAAAAAGTGATTCTAGGGGTTGGACAAAAATGTAATCTTTGATATATTATGTGTGTGGGGCTGAACCTAACATTTCGTAATGCAAAAGGAAAACAACAAAAAAAGTACATCTCCCTTTTGCAAGTCAGGGGCAACACTGAGCACAGTAGGTGATCGGTTTGCTGGTATTTCCCTATCCAGCACTAAGCTACATAAATGACTTAATAAGTTACAGTCTCAAAAGTGATGACGCCCTGAAGTAAAAACATGACATTGTTTAAGAATGGTCATCTTACGCATGGCTCTGGAAGTCTACCATTACTGTTCTTTAAAGTTAAAGGCTGTAATGGCTGAGTCTTTAATATAATGTGTGGTTGTCTATTCAGCTATGTTCCCTGGTCCCTCAGAGAAGCCAGAAGAAATTGAAAGTAGAGATAAGCTGCTTAAACTTCTGGATGCAGTCACTGATGCTTTAGTCTGGGTTATTTCAAAGAAGGGACTCTCTTTTCAGCAGCAGTCAGCACGCCTGGCTAACATCCTGATGCTGCTCTCCCACATCAGACATGCAAGGTAAGACATTCAGCTCCTATAGCCACAGAGATGAGCACAACTTTTGGACAGTCCTTATTCTCGGTATTTCTAGATATTACACCACTCGGTTAACTAAGTAATTTTAATTTATCTTAATGAAATGAAATGCTACCATAAAAGCAGGCTCAAATCTTCCCCACAAATATATAAACCTGTTCCCCCTTCCTAGACAAAACGTGACCACAGAAGTGCAGGGAACCTTTTAGCCATGAGTAGGTAGTGCTCTAGGCTTCAGTCTAAAAGCTAGAATGGGATTGTAGTAAGAGTGTACATTGTGCATTGATGTATTATGTGTCATTTTCATTTAAAACAGCCAGTGTTTAAATTCATAAAGCATGTCATTGTCATGTGTTGGTAAATGCAGTTACTGTTATGCCACATGCATATACATCAAGTAATAATTTTATTCCATGCTGTAAATATATAAAAGATGTAAAAATGACATCATATTCCGTTGTGTTCCTAGTAACAAAGGTATTGAGCACCTCTACAGCATAAAGTCTAAAAGTGTAGTGCCTTTCCGTGAATTGCTGCTGGAGATGCTGCACACCTACTCTCTGCACTTCCGCAGAATACCATCCATCACGACATCAGAGTGCAGCCCAGAGGAACAAACCAAGGAGCCCATCATCTGATCAAAGCCAGAAGTATTTTGCTAGGTAGTAACCCTGCCCAAGTGCCAAACATGCAATGGAAGGATGTAAGTGTCAATTAATAAAACAATATCAATGCTGGTACTGCGAAACCTAACCATCTGTCAGTGCAGATAAGGGACATTATTGATTCTCCCTGATTAAGCAAAGCAGTGGTTCTGGTAGTGAACTCACTTTAACCCAAGATCCAATCACAGAAACATCAAGCATATTATTGAAGGTGCTTCCAATACCAGATTAAATCATCAGTTGAACAGATAGCATCTTATTTGTCCTTCGATAAACAATACGTCCAGTGATCGGCAACAAAAGGATTTATATCTTACCTCAATCCATTACGCCTCCTCCTCCCCAGCCTCCACCTGCTTTTAATGGGGAAGGGCAGCTTTCCTGCCCCCATGCCCATGGCTTTCCTATGGTTAGCCTCTTTACTTATCTGCAAGCTAATTTATGAGCAGGGGTACTTCAAAAGGCGAGGCCAAAGAATGTAGTAATGTTGCCTAGTGTGATTTAATAAATATTCTGTCGCATGACTGAGTTTATGTTCTTTCCTCCAGACATATCTTGCACGTCGGACCAGACCCCTCCCCCGTCACTATGAATTCATGCATTCTTTTTACTGTTGGGTTGTTTAAGGAACACAGACCTCTACCAAAGTTATCTGGGTTTAAGTCTCAGATCAGATGCACTTCCCTTCGATCTCCCTTATATAAAAGCAGCTTCAAACTTGGAAATTGAACCAGAGGTTACATTCGTTTTCCAAAATGAGGACCACCATCAAAGGCTCCCATATGTATTGATGCACATACTGTGATTGTAATTCAGTAAAGCCTACCTTGTCAGCCGTGGTATTTAAGAGCCGAAGTGACCATTATTAAAAAGACTAATGCAAATATAAATGTAGAAATATGGTAGCATCCGTTTTATCTCCTTTGTTAATGGTAGGATAGAAACTGAAAATATCGGTACCTACTGTAAGTGGAGATTACTCAGATAGTCACTGTACTAGCAACAGAATGCAATACTTCATACTAATTAAATAGGATGCATTATAAATAGTGGCTTATCTGTAGCAACTTGTTTCTCAGAAGAAGTATTTTATTCTTTATATGACCAATTTTGGCACAAAAAAGAAAATAGATCTATTATTAATGATTGTGCAAAATTATTACATTTTCTGTGATCTTGCATAACATCCTATCCCACATTACCCTTTTTGTTTTGCTGTAACTTGGCAAATCAAAATGCTAAATAATTAAATAAATTAATAGTAATGATAAAGTCTATCCAGGTTTTATTGTCCTTTTAAGCTAGACGTCAGCGTGACGATAATAAGCAGCCATGTCTTGATGATGCTGTTGTTTAGCAGGACAGCTATGCAAAGAGGTCTGCAGAATTGTTTTCATCAAACAGAAACGCATGAAAGGAACTGTTCCACTGAAAATTCCTAATGCGTCTAGCAGAGATGTAAAGGAATGGCCATGGGTTCAAGAGTCAAGCACTCCTTATTATATATTCTGCTGGACCTCAGACAGGTACTACCAGCATATAGTCATATAGACAACTAGACGGGCATCATTGTCGAGGATCAGGCAGCCATTATGATCAACTGTTACATTGATCATTAAATAAACAAGTCCTTTGAACGGCAGCTCACATTCTCAAAACAAGCAAGAATAAACCCTCTCCTGTTTGTCAGCTAAGCGTTTAGGATGAGGTAATTATTGTTAGCCCCACGTGTAAACTGGTGACTCAGAAGGCTTGTTTTAATCCCAGGAATGCTGATGTAAGCCGGTTGCAGTTTATCCATTCAGACGATCTGCATTCATGCTGCTCTTAATATAATGTGTATGGGATATTGAAGTCATGCTGTGCCTAGGTGCAGTACATATCCTATGTAGTTCTTTTTTCATCTGTAAACCAAATATGCAATTATCTGCTGATACAGTTGAGACAGAAGTCAGGGTAGAATGCATTTGTTGCTAGACTAGTAACTACTAGACTAGACTGGACGGTTTTGCTGAGTTGTAGTTGCAAGCAACATATTCCTTTGTTTGTCAATACTTTTAAAAGAAAAACAGACATTTTAAATATGATAACAGATTGTGTAAAGAGGTGTAATGGCTTTAACAGTTTGCCTATTGTTATGACATGCCTGCCTCTACAACTTGTTTTAAAAAAAATAAATTAGTGACTTTAAATAGTGATTTTCTTTTTTTAATTAATACAGTATTTAGCTGTTTTTAAATTGAATGTTTATACAGAAAGTAAATTCATTAGTTCATTATATTAAACCTAGTTATTTATTTTTATCACGCAATCAACTGATGAAAACCGAACCTATCTGGAGAGCATCTAAATTTAAACACATTGATTTGCTTTGCTTCATTTGTTCTAGATGTGTGTAATAACAAGACATTGGAAATGGTCCTTAAATAATAAGTATGTTTCTTCTGTTTTCCAATTGCTGTAGACTGAAAAGCTCATGTGGTTTCGTCGTTCAAGACAGGAGTGGGAGTCATTATTTTGGCTTCTCTGGCTTTATACGGTACTACACAATTGTCACATGATTTTCTGGAATGAGAAAATATATCAAACACCTGCTTGAGCATGATTTATATAAATGAATGACAGCTACATTAAAAAAAAAAAAATACGCATTGTGATGTTGACATATAAAGATATTTTCTGACAGAAAGACTACTGTGTTTCAATGTCTTGATTTACTTGCCAAAGACCAAACTGAATAAGGCAATTTGCTCTAAATTAGAAGAGATACCAGGAACAGTATATGGAGAATAATGTGTTTGTTTTTTTTTCTAGCTTGTTAGTTTATGTAGACTTGGGTTTTGTGCAATGTAGAAAAGGGAACCAATTATTACAACAGTTGTTAATTACACGTTGAGGCCAGTAAACAGGCACAGGAATACTATTTCCAGTTTTTAAAATACAAGACCGTCCGTTCTAAGAATAATATTCAAGACAGCCGCTGGGTAATTTGATTGCACTAGCTGACGAATGCATTGCTAGGAGCTTTCCAAAGCCAGTGACAGGCATTGGCCTCTGTTGGATTGCATCATTTTGATTATCTCTGGCAATGTTGTCAAGCACTTATAACAACTTGTATCTCTAGTCACTAAATACGTTACGCTGGTGCTTTAATGTTATCCTGTGAAAACCTGTGGTTAGGGTCAGCTGATTTTAGGGGCCTCTTGCTCTCAAATGACATCAACATGTCTAAGCAGCTGCGCTTGTTCAGACCAGCTGACCGACTCATTCAGATTTCAATGTATAGAAATTCAGCCAGCTGCTACCCTGTACATGAAGTGCAGTTAAGTGCTTTTGCATACTTTCATTGCATCAATACGTTTTGGTGCCAAAAGCAAAACTACGACATGCATCCAAGCCTGTTCCCCTGCCCCGCTCATTTCTTGAGCATAGAGTTCTCAAAAACATGATAAAGAAGTCCTTGTAGCATTTTAACACGGGAGATAGGGGACTGCCAAGTAATCCTTCTTTAATCTGTCTCGTTTCAGACAGCTGAAACTGCTTTTGTATCTAATGCTAAACGTGTTTCATTCACTTTCAACAAACCTTTTACTACTTTTGTTTTATAAAGAATAACTATCCATTTATGTTGGTCACTAACCAAATAGCTAGAGTTATAGACACTTCATATATATTAATATATATATATATATATATATATATATATATATATATATATATATATATATATATATATATATTCATATTGTTAAGGTGTTATCATTAAATTGATAACAAAAAAAATACAATACAGTATGTGTATATTACAAACACATCTGTTTACAGTATCATCTAACCTACAGTAAGCTGGACATTGTTAATTTACATGTTTGGCTTGAATAATATATAAATACAATATACCTGAATAAATTAGGAACCTCTTTTGTAGCTACTGCAGACAGGGGACTACTCATGGTGACTCTTTCTATCATTAATACTGTATTTTGTATTACTGGCCAATAAGAGTAGGGGGCTTACTTTAGGTAGCTGTATTTTACTGTAGCTACATACAATGCAGTATGCAGTCCATTGGTTTGCACCAAAATGTAATCTAAATGTTTCTGAATAAGCAGTGACTGCTCTGTTCCAATTTTCACAACTGTGTTTCACAACAAGTTGCTAAAATTCACACCCTCTAATCCCTTTTCCCTGCAGAGGACTTGCAAATTTAACAAACACCAGCATGATGCCTGTAAATGATGCCTGTAAAAAGTGTCCCAATATTTTGCACATAAAGATGCACCTTTAGTATAATTCAGCAATGGGAATGGACATTAAAGGGCACATGATCAATAACTGACATTTATTGTAAAGTACATGCAATGTTTACAACTACTACTAATGTAATGTAATTGGTGCCTTTTATCAGATGCAACTGTCATGTCTGTGTTGTAATTGCCAAATAAACAAGTTTGAAAATGGAATTTTTTTTTTTTTATCTTCTGTTATTTGTCTCAGCTTAGTTGTACAAACAGAATACTGTATAGGGTGCTGTACAAGCTGATACAAACTCCACGAGAGGCCACGCTCCGATACAAGCCATTTTAAACAAAGACATTTCAGATGGCTGTATCACATCAATACCAGGGCCTGCCTTATACACAGGGACCTATTGCAGTGTATAACTCATATATAGAGTGATGTCAACACTGCTTAATCAGAAAATAACTTCATAAGTGCATTATTGAATAGCGACACCCAATAAGTGTTAAAGGGTAAATTCATGTGTTACAATGTTTGTTTTTTTCTTTTGCCAGAACAAAGTATGGCTAGATTCCATTTTTTTTTTTCTATACTTAATATACATGTATCAATAGACGGTATTTAGCTTTTGCATATTGACCTATTTAAATATAGGCTTTATCTATTTTTAAATGTTCTATTGCTTGCCAAAAAAATAATTTACTATTCATCACTCGATATAAATTAAACGCTTAGCTGAAAGGAAGAGCTCACATAAACCTGCTTCCATTGTGAATACAAGATCACTTTACTGCATCTAGTTTCATCTTGTTTTAGGGTTGATACATTATCGTATCACCAAAGAGACATACTGTATGAAGTGTAAATTGAAATATAGTTTGAGGGCAGACATAATTTGTAATTTACCTACAGACACCATTAAAGACAGATGTGTTCATGCCCTACCTTATACCTGGAACACATTGACTACTTATTTCCGACACAGACCTATAGAACACTGCAATGTTGAGTGAATGCCTGGTTTCAAATATTTTAGTTCAGGCTAAACGGTCAAAAACTGTTTCTCAATAGGCAATATATGAATCCGAACCCTAACGTTACTTGAATAAACATTGAATCATGACTATACCACTATGTACAACATACAAAAAAATATAGACTGTCTTCCAAAGGACAATGTATATGTGTGAGAGGCTATTGTAATTAAAACAGTTTTCATCAGCTGGGTATATTGTACAATAAACGCTGTTGATATAGTTTTCATCAGTGCAGCAATCCAAGGTGCTTTGTGACATCATCGTATAGATGCTGTACGAGGAGGGAGGGGTGGTTCATTGGCATATCTTAACATGGGATAGACGGACCTGCTTGCAAAGCTGTTTGACAGAGTGCAGCTGTAGCCTTTCTCAGTGAGGGATATTCAGTGCAAGTGCTACTGAATCTGGTTTAAAGAAAAAGTTGATGAAAGACCTAGAACTGATGGCAATGCCACGCTTGAACATCGTAAGTCGGCTCATCCACTGTTTCAGCATTAAAATGAGAAAACGAGGAACACATACAAAAACGAACACAGAGGTACAAAAGCTATGAGAACAGGTTCATGATTTCGGGTATCAAATATCATTGGATCTCTCAGGCAGGTGTGTATGTCAGCTCCATAGAAACACCACAGTAAGGGTAGATCAGTAATACACAGACATGGGAGACTGGTATAAACTCCATATCATATTGCTTCCATGATTGTTTCTTGGTGTCCTTTCTAGGATAAAAATCAGTCATTTGTCTGAAGAACATAAACCATCAAAAAGTAGAAGAAACAATGTCAACTATCTGCGAAACATACATCTTTAACCCAAGATGTGGCAACAAGCAGCAGGCAGTTCTAAAATCTAGAATAAACACACCCTTCTTAAGACGAGACAGACAGCATTCATGTTAGTTTGACAAACATGACCATAAGCTGGTTTATTGACAGTAAAGAGGTTTACACTGTACATCCCATAAATAGCTTCTTTAAAATATAATCAAATACTGTACACACCATTGCTTTCTATATGTCCCTGACCCCTACCTCATTACAGTAGTTGTCACACATGATAACACAATTTCCAAAACACTGTACAACATTCAGAATCTGGCATACATTATTACATGTTGCCTTTAAACTAAAACCCAGTGAATGGCAGAAATGGGTACAGTATATGAAATCTCATACACAAATAGACTGTATACAAATACGTGTAGAAACTAAAACTAGAGACTCATCAACGAACCGTGATAGAAATGTACATGTTCCATTATTAGGCCTTAAGCTTTTGTGTTCTTGGTTCCATCAGTTTAAAAACAATTCAACCAACCGTGGTAGATACATTGTTTCTTGAACACAGAGCAGAAACTGCTAAAGGAGGGTGTTAAAAAATGTCAGTCACTGATACAAGGGTAAAAATAAATTAAAACTGCCCTGGCCACATACCAGCTACTTGCATTAATAAAGCCTATATATATATATAATATATATATATAGTATATATATAGATATATATATATATATATATATATATATATATATATAAATATTAATATATTGTGGAACACAACTCATTATACGTCAAATCACTATAATATATATATATATATTAAGTATATATATATATATTTATAGAATATATATAAGCTCTTATATATATTCTGTTAATATCCATACAGCCTTTAGGAGACATCTAAAATCAAGGATCACTCCCAAATATTAAACTATGAGACAATTTCTCGGAATACTTTAAAATAAACTTAAACACATTGAATTGTGAATATGCAGTTATGTACAATTATTTTTCAATATAGGCTGTCTTCCTCAGCTTAATATACATGTGTGAGAAGCTACTTTTCAGCAGGGTGTACTCTTTTAAGAGTGACTGATTCCATACTGAGGGTATATGGTACAGTAATCACTGTTTACAGTGTTTTCAGCAGTGTGGGAATCCAAGGTGCTTTGTGACATCATTTTCCAGACGCTTTCCCCCTCATGTGGGAGGGGGTCCGTTGGTGTATCTCAGCATGGGGTAGAAGGACCTTGCAAAGTTGTTTGACAGGGTACAGCTGTAGTCTTCCTCAGTGAGTGGCACCATGCAGGCGAGTACCAGGAAAAGGAGAAAGAGTACCTGGAGGGGGAAGGCCGCCCACAGCACACGGTAAAAGAAGGAGCATGGCGGGGAGGACTCCTGTCTCCCAGTCCTGCAACGAGAAAACAAAGCGGAGCATTACAGTGGCAAGTAAACAGCATAGTGAGTATATTGTAGGGTTGAACTCAATTATAATAAACCACCAGCAGCGATCATGTCAGTGTGTCTGCTAGTCATAGAGCAAAACTCCAAGCCCAGTTAAAATTCTAGTAGAGCAAACATTTCATTTTGTTTTGCTACAGCACTGCATAAAGCCATGAATGCTACAAAATAAAGAAATTAAAACTAAACATTTACCTGGTATTCGAGGAGGCCTTGGTTGCTGTTATTGTTTCCTCACTTGCCTCCTGTAAAAATAAATCAATTATACCTTGATACTGCGTTACTACACTTGATGTTAAAAGCAAACATGGGCCAATTAGTGGTCACACACCTGTCAGCAAACTAACAGATCTTGACTTATTGCTAATTGGCAGAGAACCGAGTTCAGAGTGATGTTTGCACGATTCAGCATCTGATGTTTGCACGATTCAGCTTTATGTGGGTGCTGAACAGCATGTTGCTCATTGTTATATCTGTTTTATGTATAGATGTTGTTCTGGTTCAAACACTCACATGGACCACTCTATGCTGTAAACTCAAAACTGTATTAACAACATCCTTCCTCACTGTCACTCCACTCAATTACAACCTTAACCCACATGGTGGCGCTATTAAAACTGAATATCTTTAACCATTATTCTGATACATTAGTAGTCAAACCATTATTATAATACATCAGTAGTTGACACTACAGTTGTCGTAGATTTAGATTGTAGATTTAGACTGCTTTTACCAAAAAGGTAGGATGGTAGTCAGCTTTTTTCTTAAGCCATGTCTTGAAATGCTATTTCTATTTCAATTTGCACAATACTAGGTGTTGTACAGGTTTAAACCATTTTGGTTTAGATAATATTACCTTGATTTGGGAAGGTGGAGTGCTGGTCATTGCAGTATCGTTGCGGTCTACTTCATCCAGCGATGCAAAGGAAGAGCATGTATCCTAAAAAGTGCAGCCATGACACAAAATCAATCAACAATCAAATCAACAGACATTAAAATACTGCTATTGAAATGACTGTCCGGGTCTCTCGCAAGTACTTATTTAATACGACCGAAGTCCAGCCATTGGTAATCACCATTTAAAATCATACATATGGTAAACACAATGAAATTGTCGATTTTTTGCACTTTTCTGGTAACTAGAGGATGTAATAATACTAAAAATAGTACTAAAATAATTATTAGATTACACTTACATTAAATGACGTTTACAGAATTACATTTTTCAGTACAGGTACCAACATTTTATAATTCTAATCACAAAAGCATCAAACCTCTTAAAACCAGAACTGCACCAGCAGTGATATGAGTGTGTGCGGGTGTTGCTCTGAAGTGGTCACCATGGTAACACTCACCAGTTTCTTCTGAATCGTCTGCATATCCCGAGAAACCTCCCGCAGGAGCAGCTTCAGCTTGTTTTCAATGACATGCACTTTTTCTTTGGCTTCTATGTGGTCTTCCTCATCGGCTTTTACCAGAAGATGGGTAGAGATCTCCTGCAGAGAGCTGACCTGCAACTGCTTTTCCAGCAAGTCATCTTCCAGCTGCTGTAATAGTAAAAACCACATCAGTAACAAAGCTCAGGGGTCAAGTGTCTTCTTGCTAGCAATTTAGCCACAGTATTACAGTCCGCAAAAACTTTGCGATTGAAAAAGGAGCTAGAGCTTGATGTTCTCGCCTTACCATTAGTGTTTTTTGATGTTCCTGAAGAACGCAGGACTCGATATTGGAATCAGCGAGATCAACGGTGTACCTTCTGCTCACCGCATGTGCAAGCCACAGCAGCAGATCGTGTGTGGTTTCATGAAAGTCCTACAAAGAGGGGAAGAAAAAGAGGCTTGTTCGCAATGATCAGGTAAATGATCTCTATACGCCTCAATCTGACGTAAATTTGCAGGAGACCAAAAAAATATGTAACAGATTAATGATGTACTTACAGATTTGTACTGTTCGTGCATCAAGATAATAATTACTAATAATTACTTCACACAATTCACCTGCATTTGACATCGCTAGGATTTTGTTGATGAGCGGTATTTTTGTACCCAAATTTCCTGTGGGAAGCAAAAATACCCTGTCCCCACACCCACCTCCAAGTTCCCCAGTCAGGGATGAAAAAGGGATGATTGGTTGTGGATGGATTGAACTATGGTACCTGACACTGCATAAGTGCGGTCTGCAATCCCTCTTTCCAGCAGTCCAGTTTATTGCAGGCTCGCACCCAGCTCTGGTTCATTAGCTCCAGCCTGTCATGCAGCTCCTGAGATTTGGCACTGTCTGCCTGCTGGAAGTCTTTGCTGATCAGATTGAGGGAGATGACTACCGACTTGAAGTTGTCAAAAGCCTTCTGAATTTCCTGTAGAGATATAAAGATGAGAATAAACATACAAAGTAAAACAGTTGCAGACATGCATCCTAATGCACAAGTGAATCAGCTGTGGCCAAGATATTTGTGTTATCAATAGGTTCCTAGGAAAGAAACACTGCTTCAACTAATTTTACAGGAAGTAGTGAAGCACATGTATACCAGTGCCAACACTAGACATAACATATTGCTGCTGTATACTTGTTCATCCAGTTTTACAGATCTGTTGGAAAGCTACCATCTACACAGCTTCTAATCCCTCAGTAATAAAACCACAGTCTTTATTCATACTTTGAGTTTCTTAATGTTGCCTTCTATATCCCGAATGCTTGTGGAAGGCTCTAGTTTCTGTAGCTCATCCAGTTCAGGCTCAATTTTTTTCATCCAGAAAGTGATGTCATCAAGATCAGAGTTGAGCTGCTGCCACTGCTGTAGATTCTGCTTTATCCTCAGTTTGTTGCTGAGGGCCTGGGCTTGAATCAGCTCCCAGCACTCAATAACACCTGTAAGGAGATTTAGAAGTGTTTTAGTTGCTTAATCAATCTGAAAAATGAGCGTTAATGAAAACAAACGAACGATCAGCCTTACCTGACTCCGCAGTGGTCAGGCCTACAAGCCCTTGCTCTTCCAGTTGTTCCTCATCATTCAGTATCAGTTTGACTCGTTTTACACTATCGATGCTGCCACTGCACTCAGACATCAACTTAACCTGAAAATAGATATTTACAATGCTGATCAAACAAACAGTAAGAACATCTTCAGATGTATCCCTGTGTACTTCACAGTTGGCGAGTATACAAATGGGAACTGGTTATTCTTGAACAGGTGAGCCTAATATAAAAGGCAGTGAGATGGTTTTACTCATTTTATTTCCTGTACAGCTTAACTAATGCAGCTGTTTCTCACTAACGCTAGCAAAGCCCAAACACAAATGAAATAGCTTTATAAATTGGACTGTAATGCATAATAAACAGAGATACATTTACTCATTAAAAAGTTTTCTGCTAAAGGCAGATTCTCCTATCTTCTAGGTCAAGGTCACAAAACTAAAAAGCTGTTTTAGTCCGATTCCCAAAAAGCTGTTACTTAATACATATATGCAAACAGACACACAAAATGAGTAGCTTGCTAACTTACATATCCCATTTTATAAGGTGTGCTAGTGATTAGGGAGGTGGAGGAGAGGGTCCGAATGATCTCGGTCTGGATTCTCTGCTTCCTGCTGTCCTGGTGATCAGGCGAGTGCCAGCTCGGTGGCTCAGAGGAGCTTTTTACTGAAGAACGAACACAGAAACACAGTTCACAAGCATCTCCAAGAAAAAAAAAAAAAAACACCTGCTGAAGACTAGTTAAACTTCCTCCCTATCAGCTCCCAGAACTTCACGACTACATCCAAAGGATAAGACAGGTGTGAAAACACAGGGATGGAAATAAGAATCCCATTGAATATCAGTTTGATCCATTACTGGTTTTACTACGAGTTTAATAAGACGCATGTGGCAGAGCAAGAGCAGGGATGGGGTTAATTCCTGTCCCTGTCAAAAACATGTGAGAATGTGGCTGTTCCTAATGGAATAATTGATTTTAATTGGGAACAGCCACATCCTATAAAAAGAAATCCCAAAGTTTCTGTCTCCTGACCACCATAGACCCCCAACCACTCTACCACAACACACCTGAGCTTGTTACCTATAGAGCGGGACTAATCGGCCCACAGTTAAACCTGGAATACGTGAAACAACTACACAATAGGAGTTTAATTTCCATCCCTGAAACACATTAGAACAGCAGGTCATCTCAAAATGCAACACATGCACACTCCTCTACAACATACACAAACAGAGCATGTGTACATAAAACAATGGAATCACGTTCATTTGGTAGGTGATTCGTACAACAGTGTGATGGAACCAACTTTCTGCTTATACTGAACCAATACCATTCAGCTGTAATACAGACACCACAGCGCAGCTGCATATTGCTGTGGAAAGCCATTACGAAGCTGAAGTGCACAAAGACAATGCAGGACCATAGCCCCCTGTATCTTTTCTGTAAAACTATGACTGCCCCGGAGGTATTGTCATAGTTAACCACTACGGTATTAGTGCAGCCTGCTCTTGCAAACCCCATACAGTAGAAGTACATGCAAATTGAAAGAAGAAACAAAATGCAAGGTGTGTGTGTGTGTGCAATGCAAAGGACAGGGGGAGGGTAAAGAATGCACAACAAAGAGGAGGAGTCTGATGCTTTTCCATGACCAGATCACATCGTAGGGACACATGTATATGCAAGTGCATACCAGAAGTTGCTTTCAATGCTTTGGAAGTCATTTTAACAAAGGACTCTGGATTTTCAGTGATTTCTATATCTGGAAGAAAATAATTTTTAAATGGGTTTCCACCAGATAACATTTTATTAAATAACTGTACATTCGTAACACTGTGTATTGCAAACGCTTCTGCTGTCAGTGGAAATAACACTGCATATCAGAGGATGTTCAAACAAACCAATACATTTTCACTGATGGGATGACAATTATCTGTTCCACGGGCCTCTAAACAGACAACAGTTACAAGGGCCCCCTAGGGAGTGGTTCCCTACTGTGCAGCAATGCGGGGAAGAAACCAGGAAATCCTAGCCATCAGCACAGTGGTTAGAAGTAGGAAAGCAGCAGGTACCTGACAGTGCGCTGTAGTAAACTGGCTCTTCCTCATCTTCGTGGGATGAAGAGCCCCCCACGTCGACGGTGTGGTCCCACTCCAGCTGGATGGAGTCCACGCTGACGGGGGTCTCGCGGCCGGACTGCTCCTGTCCAGGCGTTGGGGGCATCAGCTGACAAGTGGACTGGCAAGAGGGAAAGGCCTCGGGCCTCACCTTCTCCTGCCAGCCGATACCCTGCAGCTCTACCGAGTCTTCAAGGTCTGTGTCCCTGTCAGAGGACTCCTTTTCATCTTCCGAGACCTGAAGAGAAAGATAGAGCAAGAGAGAGAGAGAAACGGCACAAATCAATATCAATAGGGCCAACCAGAAGTGTGGAGCTTTTTGAGCCATTACTATGAAGTTAATAAGGCATACCTGAGCGTGTTACCTATACACTGTGGCTAATCAATCTTGTAGTAAAACCTGGAATGGGTGAATGCGCTATGCAATAGGAGTCTTATTTCTAGCCCTATACTAACACAAACATGTTAGAAATATGACTCACCGGGCCCTTGTTGATGAGTCTGTGGTGGAAGCGAGCAACTCTCCCGAACACTTCCTGGCAGTAGGTGTGAAGTTCCTCAAGCTCATCCTCAATCAGCACAGCATCCAGAGGCTGGCTCTTCTGGATCAGGTTCTCCCCGAACACAATCAGCTGGTCAATCTTATTGGTGTTCAGGGTGATCTCCTGCTGAAATCCCTGTTTAGAATCAAAAAGAAGAATCAGAAATTGTTGTAGATACATGTAAGAAGAGTTTTGGACCAGCGTTTCAACAGACAGACAACCCCCACCCCCTCCTGAGCCTGCCTGCACTCACGTCAAGCTGCCTCATCTTGTCCTCGATGTCGCTCTCTGAGAAGTGCTCAACGTTGGTCAGCTGCAGGTCCATCTCAGTCAGCCACACAAGGATGCCGTCCCGTGTTCCTTCAAACTCCTCCCGCTGAGAGGTGAAGTACTGCAGAGAGATACAGAATGAGGACCTGCTCCTTAAATTATACCAAACATCACATTTTATTTTGAAATTTGTGTTCTGAAGAGTGTGGAAAAGCTTGCCTGTGAATCAGCTACTGGGAACCTCGACGAAGTATCTGTTTTATAATAACAATTATGTTTTAATTGTTAGCACTTGCGAGTGACAACTATAGTACCTACCTTCAGTCTTCTCAGAATGGCAGTGACCCTTTTCTGGAGATTGCCCCATCTTTGGTTTCCCTCGTGGACCATGAGCTTTAGCTGGCTGGCCACGTCGGTGCGGTTCTCTCTAGCCAGACATCGGTACTGCTTGTTCACCAGCTCCAGCTGGGTGAGCCTCTCGTGAACCTGTCTCTGAAATGCCTGTATTCAAACAAGAATAAAGAGCACTCCATTCAATCTGTGTCTGAGGCAGTCCAATATAAGCTGCTGTACTCCTCCCCCATATATTATTACCTCAGCAGGTTCAAAGAGAGGCCTCACTTGATTTTATCAGCTCTGTGACTTTTGTTTTTTATCTGTCCACTATACACAGTTACAAACTTAGCACTGGAGTAAACATTTATTGATTGCATTTCCAAAACAAACACATCATAACTTATTGCACATCTTGGCTCCAGGTAACAGAAACTGCAGGCTTTTTACACAGCTGATGCTAGCCTCAGACACACTGGCTTCTGGGAGGTTTCCCTGAGAGACTAACACGTTTATGTGTAGGCAGATATCAGATCTTAATTCACACCAACTACAGTGAATTAGTATTATAAAAAATAATAATAATAATGAAACCCTGGTGCTAAGTACCTCAAATTTCTTCAGTTCTTCTTTTGCACTGGTGTATAAAACCTCTGCAGAGTTGGGGCAGGCAGCACATCTCTCAGCTGTTTTCAGCCAGTCTTCAAAACGAGAATAATCATCCAGAAACTTGGACCAAAGCCGGCAGGTTTCCTCAATCCTTAAACAGGATTAGGGAATAAGTGGATGCACTTCAAAGGAATATCAATTGGCAAGACAGCAGTATAAAAGACAGCTACCTACACTTATTTATGTTGTTTCAGACATACAGATTGATAGATAGATAGATATTTTTTAAATTAATGTAATCCATGTAGAACAAATGAATATTCTCAACGTACTTCATTCTTCTCTCCATTGACATGGCACAGATATTCCTCCATCGCCTGTCCAGGCTCATGGTTGTCTGTTGGATGGAGTCACATTCTGTTTCAGTGGCACAGGCATCCGAGTCATGCAAGAGGACATCACACAGGTTAATCACAGACGCCACGCCGTCTGTGTGCTGCTCGATATCACGCTGCAGATCCTGAAAACAAGTTCAACGTAGAGATCAAAAACTATGAATAGAAAAGTTAAAGAAAAGTTTCATTGTAAAAACTAGCCTTAGCATTGCAATGCTTTTATATTAATATGAATGTCCTGTCATAGAAACACACTTAATAAAATTAAAGGATATTTCTGGTATACTACCCAAAACTGTAAAAGAAAATGAAGACACTATTAAGTTTTTCTATAGCTTACCATCATTGTAGTCAGAGATAGTGAGATTAGTCTGAAACTAACCACAGTATTTCCAAGAACAGCAGATGAACAAACCTGCTATCCTGCACTTTTTGTTAATCCACTGGTGGGTGTGAAATTATTTTTATTTTTGAACATGCACATGCTCAGGTTGTGTGAGCTGGATGAGTTTGAGCCTGCTGTACCCACCTGCTGCTCGGAAAGTTTCTTCTGGATTTCGTCGTTATCACAGATGTTGTAAACCACAGGCTTGGAGAGCTCAGCCTCAATGCGAGACAGCCATGTCCGGAGGTTACTCATGTTCTTATCCAGCTGCTGGACTGTCACCAAGGTGTCCTTCAGTTTCTTCACCCTAACGAAAAAGAGGAGGGCAGGCCAATATTAAACTACTCAGAGCTACGGAATTTTCTATAAAATTAAATGACTATTGCAAATCTTCTCCAAACAAACAAACAAAAAAAACCACCCAATTTCAACTGCAAAAGCCTTAAGAAGTTGTACAATGTGTCCCCCAATCTCCCTGCCTTAGTCAGCCCAAGCAGGAAGAACTGGTATGCAGACACACACACAGACACACACAGCTTGAGACTGACACAAATAAACAGACTGTCGCTAAAAGATTATTTTTATCTGCTCCGAAAAGCTACTGATCCTCACCCTTTTACCCAGACAGAAGCTATAATTCAGGCAAAACAACAGAACTTAATAAAGGCTACAGATATAGATACCTTCAATTATTTTCAATAATAACTTTGTCACAAGCCTCTATGGTAAACCAACGCCATTCTTACTGGGAGGTATTGTTTATATAAGGCCGGACACAACAGTAGTACATAAAACAAATAGGAGTTTGTAATTTCCAATGTCCAGCACATTAATGTAAAGCCATTACTGCTACAAAATGCAAATGTCAATGGAAACCTCAAGTTAACCACATTTTTACACACAGATGATGCTTAATATTTTCTTCCAGGCTTCCATTAAAGTAATAGTAGGCTGTAAAGATTGAAATTGAAATTAAAGGACCTTATCTTAGTCATTTACTCTAAAAGAATGGACAAAGTACCTTTCTTTAAACTCTGGGCATTTTGAGAATATATACCAAACATAATAACATTCATTTTGTTACATTTCCCCACATGTTTGCAGCGGTGCCTAACAATATAAATGTGCACGGATGTGTGGAGGACAACTAAACAAAAACAAAAGACCATGTAGGTGGAACAAGTGCATTCCTGACAAAACACAAGAGTCAGGGGTGGAGGGGTGCTACCATTTCCTCAGTCAGTCCATTACAGTCCATTACAGATTGATCTCCCTGCAGTCATAGTAAATCTACATACTTCCAATCTCCTCCTTAAAGACTTATTCTGCTTCATGCATCTCATGAGGGGTGAAAAAAAGAGAAAATAATAAATTCATGTATCACGTGAAACAACCTGGGGCTCCAGTCTAGTCCTACACAAATCCCCATCGCTTGTCAAAGGCAGTCGCTTGTGCATGCTGACAAAGCCATGCCCATCCCCCTCTATCTCTCCACCACCACTATCTATCCTCACTCTCCATCTCTCTCTCACACACACACACTGGCTGCTTAATGTACAGTACAATACTACAAAGAGCAAAAGACATGGGATTATTGCAAATACTACTTACTGCTTGCAAAGCCAGGTTACCCCATGTCACACGGAAGAGAATCCTTTTCTCCTGCTTGTGTTAGCAGCACTCTCTGTGGCTAGACCCCACCCCCTTCATAAGGCCTTATTCATTCACCAGCATGTCTAACGAAGAGCAGACCCATTCACATTTCTGCTACATTACAATAATGACAAGGATTCTTTACACACTGACAAAAATATCCGCCAGCAGTGCTTGAACTGAACCGCTAATTGAGCTGCAGGGGGCCTGCCTGGTGGAAACACCGAATTTGAATTAAAAAAACTTCCAAAACACTGATCCTGTACACATCACACTTTCTGAACTCTTTAACTTTCTTAAAAATAGCTTATATGAAATAAGCTTACACTGTGTATGACAGTTGTATACACTCACATTTATCGCTACAAACTTGTAAATCATGAAATACTTTTTATTTACAAAACAGATCTGCTAAAAGAAAGGGTGAATATTGATGCTTACTTACAAGACAAGTGTAATATCTCACAGGAATATACCAATTAAATGCTTGTTGAAAGTAACTGACATTTTCTATTTTCAGATCCATCCCAAATATATATTTTCATGTGGAAAATGCTCACCATTAAATCACAACTCCCTATTTGCTCAGTACAGTATGGCAACTCTCCTGATAGGGGTTGCTAAGCAATAGGTGACACACCAAAGGGCAGACATTTGCTGGCTTTGGGGTCTTGATTATAATAAAACAACTGGAGAAAAAGAGAGAAAGATATGTTTTAAAAAAGAGCAATGTACTGTTCAGCAATGTAGCCTTCCTAGGATATAAACACCCAATTACAGTTGCCATGACCTATATTCACAGATGTGTATGTGCATTAATGTCTTGCAACACATATCCACACCAAGTTTCATATTTAGATACAGCCTTCATCAGCTGAACCAAACAGAGGCCAGGGGCATTTCACAAAGCACTTCTGTGTAGCTGTCTACTAAATCCAATTCACTTCCATACAAAAAAAATATGTAAATAAAGAACATTCCACGTGTATCTTATAGACTTGCCTAGTGGATTTCCCTTTATCGTTCAATCTTAAAATATATATTTTTTGAAACCGGTAAAAATAAGATAGCTTGCTAGCTAGCAGCCTGTTAAGTGCTTTGTGAAACTGGCTGCAGAAGTTCACACAATGCAAAACTAAAACCCCATTGAAATCAAAGCACCAGCCCCACTAGAGGAAGCAATTCTATCTAACTTTGTTGCACATCCCTGCAACTGCATTGCTCTGACCATTGTAAATTGCAGAATACAGGTGCCATTATTGTACAGAACCTAAAGTTCAGACTGTGGATATCTTGTTCTACAGTAAAAGGACTTGCCAAGGACTCTAGTATGCAAGGACACACACACACACACACACACACACAATCAATAACAGCTCAAATCTAATTTTCAGGAGAGAAGTAACAACTAAGCCAATTAAAAGCTGTCCCTCTCCACCAGGGATTAGCAGACATGGCGAGTCCTGTTCTGTCCTTCAGTGACAGAAATACAGCTTTAGTGCATTGCGTACAGCTGCACAGCATGAAGCTTGAGTTTTAAAAAGGGTCAAGTTTACGATAAAATATGCCCATGAAAACAAATTCTGCTGTCAACAGTAAACCTTGTTTTATGTTTTGGCTCTGAACTGCCTACTTCCATCAACTTGTAAGGTTATTTTATTGGAAACATTGGGACTCTTTTGAATTTGAATTAACGTTTGTGTTTACCACTTTACTTTTTGGAATTCTTCCAGTATTCCTTCTGCGTTCAGTTACTTTATTTTGTAAGAAATACACCACCTGGTGGATTAACATTACATTGCTCATATTTACAAAGGCAATTGAAAGTTGAAAATAACAAAAGGGGACAATTCCATTTCAAATGGAATTTTCTACAGTTTAATGATAAGTTTTAATGAAAATACATCTATGTTGTATGCATGTTGGTGCATTAAACTAGTTTAAGTGACACATAAAAACATAACATAAAAATACAAATGATACTGCATTGATAGATTTAAAAATATATGTTTCCCCCAAGTGCAAGCTTGTCTTATTTGCTTCAGTAGAGGTTTGATTTAAACTGTAGCCAACCAGCCAATCCTTTTCAAAAGATCTGGGACAATGAATAGCTAAACATCTGCTTGGAACAGCACTTGTTTTGATAATTAGGGCACACTGAGGCAATGCATTCTGTCTTGCAATGATAACAGCAGCTGCAGACCCCAGAACCCAACTGCAGACTGTTTTGTGTCACCAAAACAAAAGGGGTCCAAGACAGTGTTACAGAAGGCACAACAGCATCTGAACTGCACGGCATATCTTTTACAACCTTGAAATGCAATGCCAACAAGCACACAAATAAACAATTAAATGTGGGTGTTTAAGTCATTTAACAATTTACAGACATGTGTAGTATATAATTTCTTTTTTGAAGAGGTATAGTTTGATTTCTTCCTTGCTCTGGGGAAATCAACATTTTATAATTCCAGAGCAAGTTTCTAATGTTGGCAGTGCATTAATAAATATGTATTACTGTAGGAGTAGAATTCTGGAAATAACCAAATTAAGATTTCATCTCTTTGTTGGAATCTATTTTCATACCCGTTGCCTGTCAACTAAGGTTACATTTGTTGGCTGAAAGTCTATTAACTAGTTTGCCAGATCTTATATCAGCAATGAACTGATTAACACTGTGCTGCAAACAGCTTAGACAGTTCACTTGAGGGTTACAGTTAAATTTAATAGGCTACATCTGTTAAAAGATCTGCGTTTGGACCATCGTGGGTGCAGCGCTAACAAGTTCAGAAGGAATAAGCATTAAAACAGTATAGAGACAGAAAAGTAAACATCTGATGTACAAACTCAGCATGACACCTAGTTCATTTTGCGGATATCCTGTTACAGACGGTGTGTGTTTCCCAGAAGGTAAAGACCTTCGTAAATCAATAGCCTGGCAACCCCGTCGAACTCCCTCAAGAGTTTTTTTTTTCTTTGAAGGCTAAGCTGCATACTCAACATATCCCTTTAAATAAGCAACATAAATAATAAAGGAGCCAACAGGAAACTTAAAAAGCCAGACCTACATATTTTTTACATTCTCTTTCCAACATCAAGAAAAAGGAAAGTGTCATTTAAAAAACTAAAGCATATAAAATGAGATGTGACCATATTAAGTGAATATGCTGTAGGATTTGCCTAGGAGTTTAATGAATGCATACTAATGAAACACTGATACACTAAGTCACTTGTACAGATCTCATCAAATCACAAACATTCATGACGGATGTAATTGAGAAAATGCCAAGGCCAGATATGTTATGACTCCCAGTGGACTGTTGCTGAGATCATCAGAGATATAGAGTTCCAGTTAATGAAACGTCAGTTGCAGCTATCTGCATGGGAGGCTGTACTCATTGTTTTCCAATGGGAATTCCACAGACAGGTTTAATCCCTGGCACAGTGACAGGGACGCAGCAGCAGGACAAGGTCAGCCAGTACAATGCAGCTGTGAGAAACCCTTGCATTAGCTAGGCTAATGCTGAATATATCGTTTACAAACATCTTTTATCATGTTAGGACTCCAAATCAGCAGTGGTTAAATTAAAAACAGCACTTCAAATCACTCCAACAAACAGCTATAAATCACATGTCTAAAAAGATAAGCCATAAACAGGTTAATTATAAATCACAATTGGAATCATTATTCTATTATGATTACAGTAATGCAGATACAAAATAGCCTATGAGTGTACCTATTGGTGCGTTGTCAAGACTATTCATAAAAACCATTCAATTAAATTAACATGACTAAAGGGGTAACAGATGTCAAGAACTGCACTGAATGTAGGTCTAGCATTGAGAACTCACTAAGCCACTCCCCCAGCCTCCCCCTGTTTGACCTCATTACACCTCAGTGGTACATGTGCTACAGTTAATGTGTAGAATTAGTAAATCTATAGATTAACCAGTAAGTGTGTAGATTTACCAGCTCAGTGGTCAATCTATAAAATAGCTAAGGAGATTAGGTCTGGCTTTTTAAATGTGCGGGTTTTTTTTCTGTAATGCTGCAAAAGGTCCATCTACAGAAATGTATAAATCATTCTGCACCCCGTGTTTACTGGAAGGAATTTGAATATGTGTTTGTGTGATTTTTTCTTCAGTGATACATTTAAACATGATCTTACAGGGACTCTTTAAAGCTCAGGGACCAGTATGAGTCCCAGCCCTGATTTAAATCAGGCTGTGGTTAACCACTGCCATCATACAGCACGACAGGGAAGAAAGGTTCATACCCTATCTGAACAGAACACATTCCTTTGGATGGATTAATGTCACGAAACAGCAACTGTCAACTCATGTTTGAAGTAAAAAGGCAGCTTAGTGACTTGTTCTTTTAGAATTGAAGTGGAAGTTCACATGAATAAGATTTGGAATTGGGTGTTTTTTTACATCAACAAGTATAGATATCATAGTTATTTCATCGGTATACAATAGGAAATAATATTTTTCTTCCCAAGCATTACCGATGAAATCACTAAACCAACAGTACCTCTCTTGTGGAAGAATGAATATTCATTAACCCCTTAAGGTGCACAAGAAACTGAGTGGTTGTTCAAACCATGCTTCATGCACCTTATTACAAAAATAAGAAAGTTAGCATCATTTTTATTTGTGGGACACAGATGTCCCTTGTACCTTAAAAGGTTAAAGCAAGGTGGCTTTTCCTTACCTTGCCTCGATGTGGTCAAACAGATGCTGCCAGCGGCCGTTGATATCCTTCAACTTGTCATTTATTTCTGTCTCCTTAGTTTTATTGCTGGCATTGATCAGCTGCTCACCCAGTAGCTTCAAATGAGTTTTGTTTTCACTGAAAAGATTGATTTCTTCCATGCAGTCCTTAAATAATTGAGAGACACTGATTCTGTAAGGGTTACTCTTGGCTTAATAACCACCCCCACCCCCCCATGCCTCACACACCCTGACTGGAATTGTCAAGACACTGCTTCCCATAATGCACTCCTGTCAAAAAGGACAAGACTAAGAGCTATCATTCATGGCCTGCTCCTAGTCCAAAGTTGCCAGTGGGCTGTCCTGTCCACCAGCAACAGCTCAAGCCAAACATTCCCTGGGCATGATTTAACCTTGCAACTCTACTGCGAGCATGATAGTACAGCACATCACTGTGTGAAATACCCCCACTACTATGTTATATTTATTTTACAGAGACTTTGGTCAGCTATAGTAGTTTAAACATTATCTACAATAATTAAGAGTCATTTTACAGCTAAAGGCAATGAAACAGGAATCTGCAGAACGTGTGTGTGGGTTTGGGCAATAACCAATATGTCTGTGAAAATGATTTATAAGCGCATGTCAACCAGGGGGACGTAAATGTGTTCCTCCATCTACATACTGTGCACACACACACACACAAACACATACAAACACACACACACACACACACACATATGCACGCACATGCTTTGCAGGCATTTTCTTAGAACTTAAATTTGAACCCCATCCACACCCCCACCACTAGCCCTTCAATCATTTTCTTTAATTTACCTTCTTCAACTTCTCTATCATTCCTTCAATGCTGAGCTCGGCAGCATTGTGTGATACTTTGTTTTCCATCTGTGTCAGCCATTCACAAAGCTCTTTGTTCTTTTCATTGAAGATGATCCATGCGTTAAGCCTGTCAGCTATCTCCTGCTTCCTCAGAGACACCTGTGGGTTTAAGCACATAACAAAGAACTAGCACCAGGCAAATGCAATGACATCATGACCACAAGCGAGTGGGTGAATCTGAAGTATTAAACAGTTGCTTGTTACAATTGCCCTTCAATACCAGCAGTCTACAGAGCAGCCACAGAGCTGGTGTGTCATTATATTGTATGTGGTCAGTCTATTGTCTCTCTCAACAATTGGCAGACAGTCTAAAACCATAATACAATTAAGCAGAACTGTGACCATTGTTGGGAATCAAGTGCTTTAACTCCAGCCCAATCAGTTAGAACAATCAGTTCAGTTACTCGCCCCTTAAGATTTTTGCTTCAAATCTGTGATACTTTGCTACACCCATGTTAAAATAAAACATCCCACTAATTGACTAATCATTAACCAGCGAATTAAAGATGATCTCTTATTCTCTGAGGGACCAAGATGGCTATTCAGGATGCCCAGGGGATCCAATGAGGGAGTAATGTACCTTGCTGTTATCTGAATAACTGTATCTTAACTGTGGTATAGCTAGAGTAGAATACCCACCCCCCATATTTATTCAATTACTTTCTTAAGCTCTATTCCGGTTACGATAGTCCGGTTACAGATATTTACTATGTGTGAATACTGCACTTGAAATGGGCTTATTAATTCAATTAAACCCTTGGTCGTTATATCCTGTCCTATGTGAATTTTAAATACAGATCTGAAACAGTTACACTGAACCAGACATCCTTATGTTTGCATATACTCCAGCTTCCAACAACCACCTTTGAATTAGAGATGTGTTGCTATGGAAAGTTTAAGTGACCCATTGTTATGCAAGGGAAGAAGCAAACTGCATAAACACCACCAAGATTAGATAAAAAAAAACCCTGCCATTATACTGTGCTCTCTGTGGAAACCAAGGTAGAACCAATAAAATAATTTCAAGCAATACCATGTGCTTTCTATTGTTTTTCAGGATAAAATAAATAAATAAATCTGTAAAAAATACACTCTAACCATTTAGTATATTGTGAAAGATAAACAATACAGATGTCTAGTGATGCACAGATAAAAAGACTGTTTCAATAATTAATCATTAATTACACCAATGTTTTGCAATCATCACATTTATATCAAGCAGAAGTGTTAAATATTTTAACTAAGTTTTTTACCTTCCCTGATAACTGTACAATGTCAAACAGAAAACAACTGCTCAATTAACAAAATATCAAACTGATAATTAAAAAAGTGCACTGATTTATTAATTAAGCAAATATCTAAATCTAATATTTTTTCTTCAACTAAAATAAAGATTTTGAAAGTTACCACTGAAGTAGTTTGGGTTATCTTATTTAACATTTTTAACCACTACAGTGCTTCCTCCAGTTTTATGCACTGCTTTAACTGTTTTCTCTCACTGGCTGGCTGAAAACTGCACTGATTTTTTCCCAAGTGAGAAAAGTTCCAGGTAATGTCCCTGGGCCTACAAACAGAAACAAAGTATGCAGGACTGCTTGTGTGTGCTGCTTGTATCCCCCTTTGTCTCTTTGTACATGCAACAGTCACCTCACACTTACTTTTAAACAGAGTTCATCCCATTGGCTGTGTAAATGTTGGATCTGTTCTTGCAGAATCACCACATCATCTGTGATAATATACTGGGACAGGTCTGTCTTCATAGTGGTCAGCTCTGCAAGGCTTCGAGTCCAGTCTTCTAATGATTCCTCTGCCTCCTGCATAACACAACAACAACAACAACACAATTCCTCCAGCGTTAACTTCTGCCTCTTTCAAACCAGCTGGATTGTGGCATGCCTGTGTAAGGGGGGGAAGGGTGCTGGGAAAGGGGGAGGGGATTAGTACCATAATGAGCTTGGGGGATGACAGATAGAGCTGACATCCTATTAGCTACTTGTAGCTGCTTTGTGTCTAACTTGTAACTTGTAACTGCGTCAATGTACCCTCACCTTAATACAGTAACTGAAACCAGAATGATATTTGTTAATATGTTTAAATAAACACAATGCAAAATGGTTAAAACACTAAACAAAATAACAAGCTTCATCCTAGGCAATGTAGTAGTGCACATTTTTCACATTGAATTTGGTCAGATCTTTTTGTGGATTGTAGTACTATATAGAGGGAGTCTGAGAGAAAAAAAATGACACCAAAGTTTGGAGCTTCTTTCATTTGTTTGGTGTGCGAGGTAATCAAACATGCAATCTTCAGGTGTGAAAAAGTTATTGCCCCCCTAGTTAACCCAATCCAATTAAAGGGATAATTAGGGTCAGCTGTTTGAATACTTTGGTTAACAATGAGACCAGATTTGGGCCAGCCCTGCCCAATATAAATCAGACTAACTTTGGCCCTTACCATCAGAGTGAAGTTGTCAGCACACAGGTTCTAGAGGCAAATCATGCCATGATTAAAAGGAATTCCTGAAGACCTCCAGAAAAAAGTTGTTGATGCCTATCAGTATGGAAAGGGTTACAAAGCCATTTCTAAGGTTCTGGGGCTCCATCAAACCACAGTCAGAGCCATATTGTCCAAATGGAGAAAGTTTGGCATAGTAGTGAATCTTCCCAGGAGTGGCTGTCCTGCCAAAATCTGTCCATGAGCAAGGCGGAAAATCATCCATGAAGTCGCAAAGAACCCTAGAACAACATCCAGGAACCTGCAGGCCTCTCTCACCTCGACTAAGGTCAGTGTTCATGACTCCACCATCAGAAAGACATTGGGCAAAAATGGGATTCATGGCAGAGTAGCAAGGCGGAAACCACTGATCACTAAGAAGAACATTAATGCTTGTCTCAAGTTTGCCAAAAAGCACCTGGATGATACTCAAGAATAATGGAACAATGTTCTATGGACAGATGAGTCAAAAGTGGAAATTGTTGGCCAACATGAGCCCCATTATGTCTGGCGAAAACCAAACACTGCATTCCACAGCAAGAACCTCATACCAACAGTCAAGCATGGTGGTGGTAGTGTCATGATTTGGGGATGCCTTGCTGCATCAGGACCTAGAATGATTTGCCATCATTGAAGGAACCATGAATTCTGCTCTGTATCAGAGAATTCTACAGAAGAATGTCAGGCCATCCATCCGTGAGCTGAAACGCAGCTGGGTCATGCAGAAAGACAATGATCCGAAACACACAAGCAAGTCTACATCAGAATGGTGGAAGAACAAGAAATTTAAAGTTTTGGAATGGCCTAGTCAAAGTCCAGACCTAAACCTCATTGAGATGTTGTGGCAGGACCTGAAACAAGTTTATGCTCGAAAACCCACAAATGTCATTGAGCTGAAGCAGTAGTGCATGAAGAAGTGGGCCAAAATTCCTCCACGGTGCTGTGAGAGACTGATCAATGACTTCAGGAAGCGTTTGGTTGCAGTTATTGCTGCTAAAGGTGGCGATTACTTTTTCACACGGGGGCTTTGGGTGTTGGATAACTTTTTATTTAATAAATAAATAAAATAAGTATCAAAATTTTGTGTTATTTGTTCACGCAGGGCCCCTTTTATCTAATATTAGATTTTGGTTGAAGATCTGATAACATTCAGTGTCAGAAATATGCAAAAATGGAGAAAATCAGACAAGGGGCAAATACTTTTTCACGGCACTGTGTAAAAATATATATATATATATATATATATATATATATATATATATATATATATATATATATATATATATATATATAGATAGATCTAGTTGACTGACTGGAAGATGAAGACAAGATCCAAACCAGTTGTTATACTCTCCTTTTTCCTTAGTGTAATCGTGTAGTCACCACTAGTTTATTAAGCCCAGACATCACACATCCAACATCAACCACGGTCGTGCACTACACAGCTGTTGGAGCTGTGTGTGCTCTAATTGAATTTGTGAAGTTGTGCCTGGCTTCTTTGCTATTCCGGTAGATTTCATAGTTCCCGTTAGATTTCATAGAATAGTGCAAACAAGCCTGGCTCTATTGCACTGTGGTTAAAACACCAGCTTGAGATGTGCAGGTTCGCGCCCCGCCTCCACCCTGCTACATACAGCTGTCAATCCCGACTCCTAATCTGAAGTAATATCTGCAAAGATACATTTAAAAAGCCTCTATATAGCAAGTGGTATGAATGTTAGGTCTAACAGTCTAAACTGTGAAAGCAGCCTCTAATGGAAAAAAATGAGTGTAGCAGATGTACCTTAGTTAGTTTTTCTGTTACTTGTAACTCTTCATGCACTTGTGAAAGTGGTTCAGACACTTTAATCTTGATGTCTTGAAGTCTGCATCCAAATTCATTTATTTTCTTTTCACAATTCTCCCAGCTCTGTGTGTATATAAAAGCACAAAGTCCAAAATAAGTCAATCTGGATATTGTAGGTGCAACCAGCTGACAACTTGTCAAGACTGGTGACCCTTGAAATTCCCCCGCAGTATATTTGCACCTCAGTATATTTGCACAGCAGTATATTTGCACAGCAGTTTATTTGCACCGCAGTATATTTGCACAGCAGTATATTTGCACCTCAGTATATTTGCACAGCAGTATATTTGCACAGCAGTTTATTTGCACCGCAGTATATTTGCACCGCAGTATATTTGCACAGCAGTTCTTTACTTTACCATGCTTTCCCCATGCAAATAAATAGTCATTTATGGTTAACCAAGATTTACACAAAGATTTCTTTGAGCTTTCTGTGATTTACTATGCACTACCTGTCTGTGCTGTATCATGCTTTCACAATACTTTTGCCACCCTTTGTTGCGTTTTTACAATGATGAACCTCAGTCAAAGTGTTTTCCGTTACTGCTCTAATTGCTTTGTTATTTTTATACAAATGTACTTGGTTTTTATTCATTGAGAAGACTGTAAATTAAATCTAAATTAAAAACTTAAATTAACTTATTTCTGTTTGCCCTCAATGATTAAAACTTGATTTAAACTAATACAATTCAATATCAAGAAGGTTTATTCTGAAAACACGCAAACTAACCCCATGGCCCAGATAAATACAAACTAATCTTCTCCTAACAAACACTTTGGCAGCCTGCAGGCATTCCGTGTTACTCAGTTGACTGTAACTTAATCTCTGTGACAACTGTCTTGTTGTATCTGCCACCAGTCACCTTTGTGAAGTCAGTGTAAATCAATCTATCAGCTGCAGCACATGACAGCACTTTAACTTACTCAAGCTTGTGCTGCAAAATCGGTTCCTCTACATTCAAGAGGGTGCAACAGATATTAAGCATTGAGCTTTTAGACCCTATCTGAAATAACTGAATTGATATAGTGTTGACATAGCAGACTAACAGTATTGGTTGTATTGGTTTCTCCAGGGTTCAGATACAATGTTGCATGCTGTATATTATAGCAGCTTCCAGAACAGTGAGCTCAGTGCGATGTTCTGTGCAAACATTTTAATTTCTCTAAAATTTTGTTGAAAAAGTGTATGTTGCAGGCATTTACAAAAAAAAAACTAAACTATCTGTAAATACAAAAAGTCCAAGCGTTTGTGAAATCCCTGAGAAACTGACTTAAATTGAAGCAACATGTGAGAAAAAATAAATAGCCAAACCAGTAAATTAGGGTCATAAAGTTGCAGGTTACAAGAATATCCCATTGATGCACTGTAGTAGCTCTGGAATGCCAAGCAAGCGGTTGACAGCTCCTCTTATTGAATCCACTATATTCTTAAAGAATCTCTAGTCTGAAAATGACAGCAGCCACTGCAAACTAGCTGTGAGTGGCAGTGAGCCTGTACTGTAGACAGAACACAAGCATCAACCTATCTGAAGGATTAAAAGAAAAGACTTAATGGAAACGGTTCCACTAAATTCTTACAAACTAAAATAATGTGGTCATTAGACAGTATCTACTATCCTTAACACCCGCAAATCTAGTCTAGTCTACAATGACGTTTTTACAAGGGCAAAGTTGCTCCAGACGCTATGGTACCTTATGCTGTGACACTCCTTAAGTGTTTGCGGTCCTATGTCAGACCAGATCCGACATTAAAATTTTCCCTTTCTAGTCCAATGTCGGACCTTGACTGACATCATCAAAAAGACGTCAAGCACAGGTCTCTAGTCGTTTATTCTCCGGAAAAAGCAGAGAAAACCTTTCAATGGCTGAGTAAGACTGATAGGAGCTGAAAAAAAAGGGGGTGGATCTGAGCAATACACATAGCCCCTGCACCACAGAGATAACACGGACACAAACAAAGAAGATCGCTGCTTCTGCATCCAGCACTCAAAGAATATCACAGACATTTGCAGAGCTTTCTGAGACGTTATAGTAATAAAATATTGACTAGGATCGCATTATTGAGGAGTTTGGAGTGATCAGGAGTGATAAAACGAGTGATCAGGAGAGGATTTATCAGTATGCACAACTATGAAGAGGTATGTGAAAAATACAGCGAACAAGGAGTTGGGCTTGGCTGGAGATGCAGTACTGAGTGTGCTTTTGATATGCAGTGCCTTTTAAACCTGTTTTACTGTGAAAAAAATACTTTTAAACAGTGCGTGTGAAAATAAATTGGACCTGATGCGCCTGACAGGCGCTGAATAAATGGACCGCTAATACCTTCAACACCTTACAGTATTAGTACCCTGCACAGCATCTTAATATAACCAGCCTTAACAATACACTAGAGAGTCAATTATCCATCCCTGATCAACCATAATCAACCGAACGCGCCTGTAATCCTGTGATGAATTACAAGTGGTGTACTCCCGGGACTGAGGTAAGGTAAATTCAGCTCCCAAATCCCGATTTTTCTTCTATTTCATCAGTAATGGCTGGAGATCATGTCTATGTTATTGAACAGCTAAGAATGTTTATTTTATTCATTTCAATTGCACGCTGTTACAATGCCTTAACAGCAAGTATCAAAAGTATAGAAACATGTTGCTGAATTTTTGAAGTGTAATGATTCCTACAGTTCTGTGATGTGTCAAAGTTGTACTGAATCAAAGTTTGGTACATGGTATGTTTAATTACAGTATTTCATTACCTTAACTGCAGGTGTTAACGTTTTACTGAATTGCATTCATTTTCAACTTTGTAACTGTGCATGCTTAATGTGATAGAACAGGTTACTAGCTATGTATCATCATAAGTAGGTACTTGTCTACTAAGTACTTGTGGATTTTAACTTTATTCTATACATAATTACAGTATAGGTACAGTAATTGTTATCAATACCTGTTCAATTGTCCATACAAAAGCGATTATGCAAACTAGTATCGGTCCCAGTTAGTTCGGATAATTGACTCTCTGCTGTATGTCATTTTTTTGGGATCACAATAGATTTAAAAAAAAAAGTCCTTGCATGAGTCAAACTGCACTAACAAAATGGCAGGCTTTCGCCTCCTGACCCCCTCAGTAAAGAAGCGCCTGTTCATGTTAATGTTACTATTACCTGCGATGCATTTATATACAAAAATACTTTAAAAATACATTTTAAAATATTTATAAATTAGTCCTTCTAGGGCAGTGGTACTCAACTCTGGCTCTTGAGAGTAAGTCCAGTCCAGGTTTTCACTCCAATCAGGTTCTAATGTTGTTAATTGAAGCTGTTAAGAGGCAATTAATTAATTTAGGACCTGGTTGGAATAAAGACCAGGACTGGAATAGATCTCGAGGGCCAGAGTTGAGTACTACTGTTCTAGGGGGTGATGTTCTGACCCCAGATTCCTGTGTGGAAATACCAATGTGAGTATTACACAATCTCATATTTATAATACTCTATGGAGTTAATGCAAAGCTGTCTGATATATAGATTACAGCGAGATTAGGCAAGCTTTTCCATTTTTGCACAATGCAGATTCTTGCACCAAATTCGCTTTTTGATTTGATACCAAGTTATTTGGGTCACAGCATTGCCTGACTGGTCTTGTGAATTGTATCCCGTGGTACTTATGCTACCATTTGCAGCATTCAAAGAAAGCATTACCAGTTAAGTGCTGGTAGAGAACCCTGTATGTTGTATGGAAAGACATGATTGTGAAACAAGTTCACTTTAGTGTTTTCTTCTGTTTTTTTTAAAATTAAAACCGAACACAAAACAGTGAGTGACGTTATATTGATTTCATTAAATCATAATTACGAGGAAACTATTATTTGCAAAACAGATGATAGCATTTTTGCAATGAGTCATTAAGATTTTAAATCTGGGAAAAGCTATTTAACTGAACTCGCTTGTTCATTTTAAATTAAAAATAAGGAGCTGCCTTTTATTTTATTTTATTTACATTATCAATGAAACAGAATCATAGTCTCATTCCAGTTAAGGGAGAAAACAAGTGATCTTGTTTCAAAACCAAGAGTTTAATTAAGAAACAGAGTCTGCTCAATATAATTTTAAAAACAGACATCACGTGACCAAAAATACAAACCGAAAATGAAGAGCCCTAAGTGTGCACCACTGCTTGTCAATGACAATTCTTGGTTTACTCCAGAATCTTCTTTCCCACCACCAAGTACATATCCAAGCACTCATTTAGCCAGCCAAATATCTGTGCTTTTGTCCTGCTGAAGAATGCCTAAGACGCTGGCTCTTGACCTTGCAGTGTGAGCCTGGATTGATCTCTGCTAAGGTTACAACCTTTGACTTAGAAATGTGACCTTGAAAAGTGCCTCTGATCCACCAGGCTGTTCCAATAGGATGCACTTGAATTATTTTCAAAAGTAACCTATGCTAATTAAAAATGATAGCAACCTTGATTAGACCATTCAGCTGCACACTATTATTGGTACAGGCAGAAAACAATATGCAAACAACAGGCACTTACATCCAGCTCTACATCATTTAGTGCTGCTGACAATTCATTCCAGAGCAATTATGTTACTGACGTGCCCAGAAAAGAGCTATTTTCATTCTTTTAATATACTGGCAGCACAGGAAAGTAAACAAGTTGTACCAGTTTTAAAGGGTATGATACAGTTGATGCTGATTAAATATCAGTACACGATAAAAGGTAATTAACAACTAGCTTACATCAATAGGGCCATAATGGAAAATAAAATCAAATTAGACAACCGTTTCGGGAAAAGCCTTCATCAGTGTACAAGCTTGGGATAAAAAAATGTTTATTTGAATCAGTTTGTGGCAGGGCAGAAGCACTGCTGCTGTAAATGGTATGTGTGTGTGGGAATGTAAGGTTGGCAGGGGTCAGATTAAATCTACCCCCAAACGGGGAATAGCCGCACCTGTGATTGCTGGCAGTGATAGGATTTAACCCCATCCCTGCCAACCTTACATCACAATATTGCAATATTTGATGACCAATTGACACTTCAGATAGGAACAACTGAAACAACACAATGTATTATTATTTATTTGCTAATGTGATAGTAATGCAGATGTTAATATATTGTAATGCTGTGGCACAGTCAGAAGCTGCAGCTGCAGCAGGAGCAAGGGGGTGTGGCCCTAGGACTGTGTGTTAGTTTTCACTGATTGTGTTATGTCTGTATCTGATTGGTGTGTTTTCTATGCTTATTTAGATAAATGTAGTTACTGTTTATAATTTTATGTGTGACTGTCTCTGACCAGGTCCACCTAAGCTGTATTTAGGGGAGTGGTGGCTTGGTTGTGGTTGTAGTGTGTCATCGATTCCTGATCTGTGTGCATTCCCAATAAAATCTTATTCAGATTTCAATGAGTGATATTGGTTTTAATGTGAATCCCTCCTCATTGGTTTTCATTTTGTTATTATGCACCCCAATTCTCAGAGATAGCTTTGAAAATTGTATTTGTGCTGGGTGTGCTATCAATCAATCAAGCAAATCATTTTTCATCAATAAAACACAAATTATCTATAAAACACAAAATAAAATTTAAAAAAAAAACATAAAACATAACCACACTCCAAAGGCTTCAGAAAATCAAATAGGCTTTCAGCCATGAATTCTGAATTCTTTGCCAGGGAATCGTCATTTAGAGGAAAAAATGACGGAAACATCCACGTGATCACCTCACGAATTCTCTGCTGTTCCTTAAGGCCTGCATAGCAACCAGCAATGTCCACTGCCAAGCTCTCTTCCATCTTCTCCAAGAACTTCATCCAGTTCTCACATTTCTGGACAAAGTTCTGCTTGTGTAAGATGACTCCCTGTAGTTCACTACAAAACAACACAGATACATACAGTACAGGGAAACAAGAAATGCACTGTGTTAATAGTGTTGTATTGCTCCACTAAAATTCATCATTTATGACTCAACAAGCGAGAGGCAGGGCAGTCTCTATGATCTGAACTAAAATACTATTTTCTATAGAAGATTTCTAATGATGTTCTCACGATGTGTGATTATCAGCAGAATCAATGATACACAAGCAAAGCAAATTTAAAAAACAAAAAACAAACAAACACTAGATGCCTGTTTAAACAAGATGCTTGTATATCATGCAATCAATAAGAGGTGCTTCAAGACTAATAATCTGTTACCTGCATCTCTGCAGAGCCCAGGATGAGGCCTGAGCCCACTGTCTGTTCAGGGTTTGCGCTCTCTTGATGTTCATTTCATTCAGAGGGATCTTGTAGCTGAGGTCATTCAAGTATTCCAGGTCAGGGGTCATGGCATTCAGTTGTAGCATCCGCGTCTGCAAAGGAAAATTGAATGCATTACACACACACACACAATTTATTTATATATATAAAAATTGGTGGCTGTTTACATACATCAGGGCGCCTCTTTTACCCAAAACGGTTGGGCAGCTCTGATTTAAAAGATTATCCTTATAACATTTTACCTGATGCTCAGACAGCTTAATTGCAAGAAGCTTCCCCAATTGCACCAGTCTGTTGGACAGGTCTGTTACTTCAGATTCAATCAATATAGCTGCTGGGGGATCCACCTGTTGGGTTAGTTCTTTCAAAGTCTCTGAAACCTGGACTGTGCTGCTTTGCATGTTTTCAGTCTCGTTCACGAGTTTCTAAATGAAAGAAGGAAATAAAAGTTACACGATACAGATTTTTCTTGCATTTTATACGCGTCAAGAACCCGTTTAATGTACTACAAGCATGCAGAGCGTTATTTGTTTAGTTGTTCTTTCCTTTATCAATCGTTTAATGTTTAAGTTGCGCTGTGCTTTCCAGTTGTGCTGCATGCATTTTCATAGGACTGTTACAGAATTTCAAAGGAATATTCCAGAGGTCTCCATCTAGCCATTAGAGAACCACTGTTAACTGATCATGTTAAAGGAAATCTCCATTTTCTCTGCCAGTTTGACATTGTTTGATTTTGGTTCGTGTCACAGAGCCGCCACTATTACCCAGTCCTGGGCTACACAAGTGAGCTGATGCTCGATCATTATTTAAGATTGAGGTTATTTGGGTTTTCATTATATTTTACCTGCAGAGTAACCAGGGGAAATATTGTGAATAGGGATCATACACTAGTTACAACCGATGTCTCAGAATGGCTCTCAAAGACAGTACAATGTCTGAGTTAAAAAAAAAAAACTAAAAGCTGCTATCATTTGCAGGAAAGCAATATGTAATTTGATTAATCTTGCAAAAAAACAAAAAAACAAAAACAAAACAGCAATAGTCCTTCAGAGGCTAATCTTGACAGATTCTAACATCTTCCATATCCACAAGCCAGATAATAGCTAATTATTTATTCGTACCTGTATGAATTTCACTTTGTGGAATTATAGATCTTCCCCGGTACGTATGTCCACATCGTATAAAAGTTGTATTAATAATATGATAACGTCTAATGATTGGCTGTATTCTGTAGTGTGATATTCATGAAGGGGCCATGCATAGTGTAGCAATTATATCAAAATATTAATTATCTATTGCAATTTACTACCAGACATAAGACAGCACACTATCTAAATGGAAAATATTACTCATATATGCTACTTTAAATCAAATCCTTCTGTTTAAAAAACCGCTTGCAGATTTTAAAATAAAGTTAAAAAAAAGCCAAAAAAACAAAAAACTTTGGTGCACATTTATGAGAAAAAAGTTATAACATATTAAGGTATTGACAGAGCAGAATTTTTACAGAGTATCACATAGAGTCGCTCTGCTCTGATGGAACCTGAGATGGGTAAACGGGACACTAGCATGTACCTAATTTTGTATTTTAACACTGAAAGGTCTATTCTGCTGAACCCCTGGTATACTGAATACAGTTCCCTTGTAAAACCATTCCACTCATTTTTAACCAGATGCTGTGTGGTTTTCAAATTCTTGCATTTTTGATTCGACTGACACCTGTATTGATACCAGTCCAATAGCAGACTTAAATACCAGTGTAACAGGGTGGAGGCTGGGAGCGAACCGGCAACTCTGCGGACCACAAGCGACTGTCTCAGCCACAAGGCAAAAGAGCCGGGCTCGCCTGCATTTGTGATTTTAGAGCTTCACAAACTCATCTCACTGACAGCAGCAGTGCATCACACAGCACTGCCTTTTACACCAGGTATGATTTTCTATATCAAGTCTATTCTGATTTTCAGTTTTCAGAAATTGCTGAGGTGAAGCTTTTTAATTTCCTTTTTCCTTTTTGTTAAACCTCCAGGTGCACTTACGTTAATAGTGTCTATTTTTCTCTGCTTGAAATCCACTGTGTTTTCTTCTGAAGGGACGGCGCTTGAAAGCTTACTGCACTTCTCTTTGTGTGTCTTGAGCAGCAACGTGCTGTCAGCGAAGCGATCCCTGTACTTCTGCCAAAGCTCATATAAACTCTGAGCCTTTCGGAGCTCATCTGAGGATTCTTGAATTGCTGCAGTCCACCTGGAAAAACGAGCAAGCATACTTTATTAACGTATCACCAATACTGTAAACTGTTTGCAGCTGATCCATTTTGATGTATTATCAATATAAAACTAGTACAGTTCTGAATAATTTGACAGGGGCCACACAAGAAAGCCCTGAAAGCTGGCTCCCATGGATATTTAGACACTTTTCCACCATGCAGGGTCTAGACCGATAAAGCACGTCTTTAAATTAGATTTGTTAAAATTAGTTTATCCTAGACTGTGTACATTTTAAAGAAAATTATTTTTGTATTCTCTATGCCCTGCTCTCTATTTTATCATGTTGTTCAAACCTATGATGGAAAAAGTTAAAAATGTATGTTTTTACTTTTTATATAAAATTACTGTCATCAAAAAAAAAGGTGCTGAAGTAATCTTTCACTGAAAATAACAGGCCTTCACACTTTTTTAGGGTTACAATCGCACTGTTTTAAACTTGACTGAGATATGCTGCAATTTTGAGGTGTCAAGAGAGGAATACAAATTCAGTCCTCATATTCTCTATTTAAAACTTTATTTGAGTTTTATTCTAAAACTTCAACAGAACTATTTACAGTTCTATAATTGACCACCGGAGTTTTAAACTCTGATTCTGATGACTGAGCGAGAGTATCCAGAATATGTATTTGTGTTAAGTGACCTTAATGGACTTCTGATTAACAATATACATTTCAGGCTGCATTTAAAGTCTGTATAACTTTAAAATGTAATTAAAATGTGTGAATATTTAATTTAGTAAGTATCCGAAGCAAAGGTTTGTCTTTACCTTGTACATGCATCTTCTAAGTTTTCAGTGATCAGCTGAACTGCTGTGGGGCTGCACATGGTTTTAAAGGTGGTGAAAGCACTGCTGAGTGCATTCCATTGCTCTTCATTCTTCTCAGCATCTTCCTGCAGAGACTGAAAGGGAGAGAATGGAGATGTCATACCACTCCCAAAACCAATAGCTGTAAAGTGCACCAACCCAAACTATTCTATCAACTCATTCAGGAGTTAGAAGTTAGAAGAAGAAGAAGAAGAAGAAGAAGAAAAGAAGAAGAAGAAGAAGAAGAAGAAGAAGAAGATTAATACAAAGTGCTTTCATTGCTTTTATTACTTTCTAAGTCTTTAAAATGCAGAATTAAGTTTTGGGGTTTTTTTTACCTTCAACTTTTCCACCTGACTTTTCAGAGCTTGGAAAGACAGCACAGGGGAATGACTGCTCTCCTGGCCTTGACTATATTCAAGTCCATCTCTTGGAATGTTTCATCAAATGCTTTCCATTGCTGCACAATCGACTGGAGCGATGCTTTTGTCTGAATAACCTACAGATTAAAATAACATATCAAGGAACATTTGCACAAAATAATGATGCAGTTCTGTTTAATTCTTTAAAAAAGACCCATAATATTATTTGTCAACGTTGTGCTAAAAGTACATTTCCAATCTTTAGGTTGTTTCTGTATATTTAGTGGGGGGGATCAGGCGCCGCTTGGAAAACCACCCGTTAATGTAGTTAAAGGTAAGTGTCTTGTCTTTAACAAGATGATTGAAAATGCAAACTGCCACAATAATGCTTGCTTAAAATAAACTGCAAATGTGTACTACCGCTACAATCACGAATCTGCATTAAAGTTACTTTTTGCTCTAATTTTATTTTAAGGTCACCCATATTCTTGTACTCCCTTGGATGCTCTGTACCAACCTTGTACTTTTGAAGAATCTCTTTTGCACTGGCTATAGCAGACAGGTGGCTGATCTTTTCCTCATCTTCTCTCAGAAGCCCATGAATTTTGCTCATCCGGGTTTTCAGCTCTGTGATCACCTGACGAGAAGGCACTTTCTCCATCTGGAGCTAAAGCAAATGATGGGCAACCTCATTACGGTTATCTGTGGTGCCGCATTAAAATTGTAAAAAGCATTTGTGACTGTGTTAAAAGACTGGCTTCAGAAATACTATATCTCGTGTTCTAGTGTTCACAGGGATTGTATAGGGCCAAGAAGAATACAGTTTACTCCAGGAGTAGTTACACCAGAGAATCTTTGGGTGACTCTGTGTATTTACTGCTGCATAGAAACTAGAGCACACTGTATATCACTTAATCTTATGAATAAGCACAAAGAGTTTTGAAAGGCACTGCAGAGGTAATCTGTGGCTAGCACTGGGAGTTCTGTTCATTCTTGCACTGGAGAAAACAAAGGGCTTTAGAGGCATGTTAAATGGAAATGCTTAAAGCTTTGGCTTTAATTGGAATCTGGCAGAACTTCTTTCAGTATATTCTGTATTTTCGTGGGATGTTCACTGGTTTGGCTCTTTTGATCTGCCCCGTTTTTATTCCTTGGATATTACACTCTGAAGTTAGAAGGGTTGTGACTTTGTTGGTTTACAGATGTGATGCGGCAGAATTGCGTTTTAGGTTTAAGAGTGTTGTTATAATGTAGCAAAATATACATCTAAAGCCTTCCTTATCAAGAAAAGTATAATCAAGCCCTCCTTAACACAGCTGACTGTGATTTCACTTAATATAAGAATATGAATTGGCTACCTGCCCAGAACTGAATGTGACATTGTAACAAAGTGCCCGCCCCTGTGTATATTATCTGTCATGTGTTGCGTGTGGTGTGTTTAAATGTTGGTGTATAGACATTGGTACACGGGATATAAACGGGTCTGTGTAACACGAGTGTTTAAAAATGTATATGTGTATTTAGGCACGAGGATTGCACAGCACTTCACGTGCAAGTAAAATGTAGTAATATGTGAGCACGGGGAATTGCACTTTATTAATTCACGTGCTGGGATTCAAGTGAATAATTAATTGGTAATTGAAGCCCAGCACAACAGTATATATAGATGCACGTTGTCACATACTGGTGGTTGGGTGTTCGGTGAGCGGAGAACGGGATTGGAGACGGAGGAAATTAGTAGTAGTAGTAATAATAATAATAAAAAGAGAAAGTATCCGCTCACCGTGTTTGTCAGTGTCTGTCCGTGCACCGTTTTGTTAAGTTTAGTCTGTTTTTGTTTGTCTATTTATTTTGGCGTAGAGTGCCGTGTCCTGTGTTTTTTCGTGTTTGTTTAAACCTTTTATTTTGTATTAAACCGGTGCCAACAGGCGTCTTCATCATTTCATTTCATCCGTCCTGTGTTTTGTGTATTTCATTCCTTCCTGGTTCTGACACCGCCCACTTGGCCGTCTTTGTGACAGACATAATGAAGTATTTTTTCAGTTTTACTGACAAGTTGAAGTTTTGGTCAAGGTTCTAGTCAAAACATTTACCATTGAGTTCTTAGTTTTAGTATATCTAAACTATATCTAGCACATTTAGTGTTTAATAGTTATGGACGAAGGATGTAAATATACTGCCTATGTACACAGTATGCTAGCATAAGTTATGCAAATTGCACATGTGACTCATTCCATATTCTCCTTGGTAAATGTGCACAGTAAATCTGCAGTTTAACATTATTTTAGTCAACGGGTTCTTATTCTGACTGGATACCTTGCATACTGCTCAGGTGATCCTTGGCTTGTGAGTTCAGACGGCATGCATTTGCACGAACTGTTTAACTCTTTCCTCTTTCTAAGAATGAAAAGGCACAGGTGCCTGACCTGGTGCAGTTTCTCCTTGTTTCCTGGCAGGGGAGTGAGAACCTCTGTTCATCCCTGCTCAAACCGAGCCAGCTGGTTCTGCAGCGAGGGAGTGTTGGCCCGTTTCACCTGGAGCAGCTGGTTCCCTGTGCTGATCACAGACAACTTCAGAGACGACTTGGCATCCACTTCCTCCATGAACTCCTGGAAAAAGAATACATAATAAATAGTATACATGGAGAAGAAAATGCAGATAACATCTGTGACTACTGCAATGCAAACGGGTTACAGGGTTATTGTGTTTGACGTTCAAAAATACCTTTTTGCCCGTAAACATGTAGTGATTTAGTAATGCCTTAGTGCATTAAGCAACAGCGCCCCCTGCTGTCACTGTACTAATCATTACTGTTTGTATATCAAAAAATTATTAACAAGACTCACTGTGATTGAACGGACGCAAGACCACTGGCTCACAATGGAACTGTTTAGTGTATGGTGATTACATTAGAAATACTACAATTTATAACTTGATTAGACCTGCCATACAAAGTTTTGGCAAATTGCAAGGGTTTCATCCGTACGCATTACACACTGGTGATGCCAACAACTGAAACTAAATCTTCTGTAACACTGAACTGGTTCTTAATCTAAATGAAATATGCATTCCACACTATAAGACAATATGAAATGCAGATGAGAAATATAATACAACTAATCAGTCTGGACTATAACAACATAGAACAAAAACAGATTCTGTGAAGTGTAACTTTTACATAAAATATCTAACACAGCATCAGCAGCTTGAGGCTGTCCAGTTCAACATGGATGAACGTCAATGATATATTTTTTGCTATGTTCATTCAAGTACAACTTTGCATGGAGTTGGCATGTAGTTCACAACATACAGTAACATTGTATTTGAGATCAAAACTCAAAAATAACAAATTTTATTGAACTTTTGTTAGCCACATCTAATGTGCTTACTTGAAAATATCAACCAAACAAAATTGTATTTTCAAACCAAAACTACAGTGACCGACACTGCACCCACCAGGAATCGTCCGAGGTGATCTCTTACTTTCTCCAGATCCTGAGGCACACTGAGGGACTGCTGTTTCAAAGTCTTCAGTCTGTCCATTGCAGACGTCATCCACACACTCAGGTCAATGGAGCCCTTCCTACAGCTAGAGGGAAGAGAAATAGGAGGCCAGTGATAGCTAAACTTGTTATAAACATAGAATCAGTAACTACCTGGATTTGACCGCCTGCTGATGTGAATGTGAGTAATTCTGATTCACCAGTGATTTAATCACGCGGTGTTAAATCTTTCAGGCTTCCCAGTGCTTGGATCTAGTGTTATTGGTAATGTTAGATTGATTTGTTTTTCAACTGCTCTATCTATGTATTTGGTCCACTGTATAAATGGATCAGTGCAGTGTAAGGATATTTGTGGTTTCTTTAATGACAGTCTTTTTAAATAACACTTTTTAAAGTTTTCTCCCATATAATCTCCTGGTTTGCCAATTGTAAACATTACAGACAAACAGCCCCAGAGCGATACTATTACAGTGCTCAATAAATCCTGGGGACCTGACATTCTTCCTATTGAAAAGCTAATTAAACTGTTTAAGGAAGTTTTAGGGTGTCTATTAAAGTACAGACCTTGTCCAGTATTTTGTTAGCGTCTCTAAGCAGTGGCGGTCCTGGTTGACTCTATTCATTACAGTCAGCCACTTCTCCTCCAGCTGATGCAGAAGGGAATTCAGTTCTGTGCAGCTCACTGTCGTCAACAGTTTCTTCCCATTTGTCAGTCTATGGGAGAGTCTTGAGCAATTTTCATCCAGACTACCTTTAATTTGCTGCCAAATAAAGATTATTCTGTTTTTATTGAGTGTTTCATTTGGTTCTGTACATCATCCAAAGAGTGCTATGGCAACAGCTTGTTCACCATGACTAGGTACTTGGGGAATTTAAATTATATTTAAGAATTAGATATAAAAAGCATAGTGCTAATACCTGCATTTAAGGACAGCACTTTGGTATTTGTTTACCTCTTCTCTGCACAACAGTTTTTACATTTTATAAGTTAGTGATTCTAACCAATTATAGTTCCCTGAATCAAAGGGTCCGGTACCTGATAGATTGCTAGTCGTTCTAGTAATCTTTCTTCGGATTCCTCCACCAGTCCTACTGTAGGTATCCTGGCTTCCAGTTCCTGCAGCTGTTTTAAAAGCACTGTAGAACTTTTGTCAAACTGGGTCCAGGCCTAGGAAAACACATATTCCATTTAAAAGATTCCCTACTCAAATTCACCCTTATAAAAGTTTACTATAGTAAAAGCATAGCATAGTGTAATAAAGCAAAGTGAAAGCATGGTATAGTAAAGCATACAGTATTAATAAATGAGGCAAAGCAGTGTCAATGAAGGGTGAAATAAGAGCTTGTTGGGAATTTTTTCAAGAATATACAGTACAGTAGGGGTCTCCACCCCTGGTCCTGGAGAGCCGCTATCCAGCAGGTTTTCTAGGTGTCTTTACATCATCAGTGGCTAAAGATCTGGAACACCTGTTAATCTTGACTAATTAAGCCAATACTTGGTTCAATTAAGTAACAGAGAGATTGGTTGAAACAAAAACCAGCAGCCACAGTAGCTCTCCAGGACCAGGGTTGGAGACCCCTGCAGTACAGGTTTCTTTAGGGACATAAATGCATAATATAGTTAGTGTGCAGCCACTGCAATAGAAACAGTTAAGGAATAAATAGTTAAAATGCTGCTGTACTTGTAACATGCTCTGGATGTGTATTCCATGCTGAAGAGCTTGCTGCTGGAGACAGAGTATTTCTTCCTCCAGATCCAACCAAAACTTGTCATGCTTCCTTGCTAAAGCTACTGGTACTTTCTGAGAGAACCTCTCCACAGCAGCCAGGTGGTTGCCAAGGTTATAGAAGTAATTCTATAAAACAGAAAAACTTTCTTGGTTTTAAGAAGCCAAAAGACTGCTTGGGGGTTCATTTAGGACAAAGGTCACCAGAAAAGGAGTGATTTCATCCTCAAGAGAACCACTAATAATGTACATACCAAACACTTCAAATTGTGTGTGGGTCTCAAAACTGTTTGATATGCCTTCCCATGTATCTTACTGAGACTCTGTTATCTAATAAATCCACTGAAAAGAAATTAAATTGAATGTAACGCTTCTCGCATGCTCATTTTAAAAAAGACCTCATTTATTTTCCATACTTTATGTTTCTTCAGGTGGTTCTTCAGCTCGGCATGGCTTGGCAGGACAAGGTGCTGGCTGTGAGTGAGTTTCTCGTGACCAGCGTCCACTAAGTTGGACAGGCTCTGTAACAGGCTCTCGTACTGAATCTCAGTGGTAAGGTTCTCTTTGAGTTCTACTCGTCTGACTCTCAGGGTGCTCCACATGTTGTCCAGTACATCCTGAGAGGGACAAGAAAGGCCTAATGAAGAACCTCACCAAATCACCGCTCTCACAGAAATGACTAACGGCACCGGAGAAACTAGAGTGACTGTCAGTATCACAACTCTAGAAGTTCACCGCTGAGTTAAGATGTGTTCCTAATTGTAACTTCAAATTAACACCAGACCCTCCTACATCCTTACCTTTATGGGTGGTAGGGGTAGGTAGGTGTGATGTGCTTTTCTGAAGTGTATCAGCAATATAAATATGAGCTCAATTCCTTTGAAATCCACCACTGGCCTTGACAGTTGTTAAACTCATGCAAATTTAATTGCTCTCACTTTCAGATTTTGCTCCCCTGTCACCCGAGTAATTGGAGCTCTCTGTAGTACAATAACTTATTGAAAACACAGCAGATTAGCTGCAAATTGATGGGGGCATTTTACAATGAAAGCTAAAGCTGTTGCAACAGATAATTATCCAGTGCTTTTAAAATTGTGTCTATAAAGATGATAAGAGTTACAAAGAGCGATGTATGTTACAGTAACAAAGACTACTCAGAGAAGCTGCACTGGATTACTAAAGGCAGTTGTATTATCTCCTTTTAAGTGTAACATTTGAACAAGCAATGCTTGACATTGGATAATTCTAAGCAGCACTATTGAGAAAGTCCCTATTCATAAGCAGTTTGTATTCAAGGATGTGCATTGACTTTCGTTTACTGGCATAATAATGCTTTATGAAAGCAAGCCATATTCTTTTATTAGTGTGAACAGCTGATGCAAAATCACACCCAAAAACCACCAGTAGAAAAAAAAAATCTTGTATAGTATGCTTTCAGTTTTGCTGAAGGAAACACACTTTGAGTTTCATGCATTAGTGTATACAAAAACTCAATTTACAAACCTGTTAATTTGTTACCCAGTATGACACTGACCCCAGCTAAAGTCTAACTGTTTTTTTTAATGGCCACTTAAAATGTGCTAGACTCTATTAGGACTCTGCTACATGGACTAAGGTTCATACACTACATTGATACTGCTGAATATAAAAGCAAACTGTTGCACATTCTTTTGCAGCGTAGGACCAGTCAAACTAGAAATCAGCATAAACAACTCCAGCTGTTCCATAGTTCTCTCTAGAGACAAAGAATTTCACATACAACCAACCCATATTCATTTAAAGATTACTCAAAGCTACAGTACCTGGACACTGTTTAGAAACAAACATGTGAATAATGCAAAGTCTTGGGAGGCGCTTTTGAGCTGCACCCACTTCTGAAACAGGATTACATGCCTATGCCACCAGGATAAAGATTAAGAAGTTGTTTGTATAACCCTTTACTGTACTGTGTATGTACTGTACTGTACTCTGGTATTTACATTGTTAACGGGACTCAAATCCCATTCTTTTGTAGTATTTTCTCTGACTACTAAAAACTACTTAATAAAAGAGGCTTAGGATGTCCTTATTGTCACTAGGCTTCACATTATGTTTGAGCTGTCTTTTTTATCAAGCTTGGTAGTGCTTTTACAAGATTTTCCTGTGTGAAAGGCACAATTCCCAATGCCATAGCACACAATAGTAAATATTTATAAGCATGTCGAAGCTCAGCCACACGTAATCAGACACTGATAGCAATCCTATTTTTGCCACTTGAAAAAGAACAGATACACCTGTAGCTGTAAGGGAAGGCTTTTCCAACTTTTCCAGAACAGAGAATGCGTACTTTGACCTCTTTACCTGAACGTGAGAAGCTGCTGCTCCACGCTTTGCTGCATTTCCGTGTCCGGGTGGTCAGCCCTGAAGGTCGCCGTGGCTTTCTCCAGCCAAAACTGGAGCTGGGCTGCCAGCTCCCGGCAGACATAGAGTATACTGTTAGACTCAGGTCTGTCCGGCAACTGCTGCAGCTCACCTGGTCCTGCCTGCGAGTCAAAGAATAAAGAATTTATTCAAAAGAATAAACTGCCTGTATTCCCAACTGCAGCATGTATTGTTTACTACCTAATGTTTGCATTCCTCTTCACTACTGCATGGAACTGAATGGAACAGCACAAAATCAAATCAAGAAAATGATCTGCAACCATCTCGGACAAGATAATAATCTTTTATAATTATCTTTTACACGCACACACACACATTATATATATATATATATATATATATATATATATATATATATATATATATATATATATATATATATATTATATATATATATATAGGGAAAATATGAGGAAGAAATGGCATCATTCATTTCTGTATTCCACATATCCCCATATAAAGACTACCTAATCCAGTCCAGGTTTTTACTCCAAGCAGGTTCTAATGTAGTTGAAGCTGCTAAGAGGCAATTCACTAATTTAGGACCTGGTTGGAATAAAGACCAGGACTGGAATTGATCTCGAGGGCCAAAGTTGTGTACCACTGCTTTATACCATGTACAAACAGTCAGACCTGGTTTATCCAAAAACACTCCCCACTGTTTGAAAGTAATTAATGCACAAAGTAAAGCCTAAAATACAGTACTTATAAAACCGACAACACTGCATACCATTTCTTGAGGAATAGCTTGTGTTTCACACATTTCATTATTGTCTGGTCTCATTTGCACTGTTTCCACAGCAGTTGCATCTTCAACAGTAAAAGCTTCCTCATGTTCCTAAATAATACAACTCAGAGGTAGTTTGTACACAAAGACTGCACATGACATTTCACTATCACCTTCCCCTGACAGAGACATACTCTCTCAGCCATGGCACCCGTGACAGGCCCATCTAAGAGCCTTCATGTACTCATAACTCAACTTTAGTTGGTAGGTTTTCAAAAACAAAACCAAAAAGATAAAAGGTGAAAGACATATTCTGATATTTTATTTTGTTTTGCACACCCAGTGGCTAATGACTTTCAAACTGTATTGCAGAATAGTAACATGTCCCTGCTTCTTTCAAATAAAGGCCTCAAACCATTCGGTTCATGCAGTTGAGACTGGGCTCAAAGAAGAGAAGCTGCAAGACAGGATGGATGGAGTCACAGTTGCCTAGCTGGCAGATGAGAGGTGGAGGCTCAAGGAAACGCAAACAAAAAATAAGACTCAACTTGGGGTAATGTAAGAGAGGCAGTTGTTTCTTTTCAAGTTGTTTCTTTTTCAAGATCCTTTGAACCACCTCCAGAACTACGCCAAGGGCACAAAGCTTACCTCCAGAATGCTGCCAGTCAGAGTTTAAGAAGATGATGACTTGGTACTGCCTCCATCTTCACACCCTGTCTCTGGACCCTCATAGTACAATCAGTATATAGGATCTCCTTCTGCCGGTTTCTGTCAAATCATTAGCATACGCCATTAGGAAAGAGACTAAGCAATTTAAATGGTTTCATCATGACACTGTTTTCAGCAGCACACCTTTCCAAAGTTTTATGTTCATGCTTAAAATACACATCTGTTCAGAACAAGCAAAGTCAAGATACTGCATGTATTTTGTTTGCCCAGTCAGACACTTTACTGATTAATTTCAATTGTTTTGTTGTTGACCAAAATGTTCATCCCATCTAGTCTTTGAGACCAAAGAAAGGTTTGCTGTTGCTTGTAAGTACATGATGCACAGTGCATGCATTCAGTTTTTAAATGCATACAGATAATTGCTACATTACTATTTTGTCATGATAATGTCAAGTGAGTTTGTTCTGCTTTTCAAGTGGCGCATGTTCCCAGAAAAGAGCTTGACAAGTACACCTGCCTGGTTTTTTAAAAGCGCACAAATATTTTAAAAATAAAATTAGACATGTGGAGAACTACAAGTGTATTTTTGTCCATTCAATGCCTTATTCTCCACGTTTTAAAAGTTCTTCCTTCCTAATGCCCTTTAGTGCGCTTTCCAGACTGGGTTTGAAAGAGTAACCTGGCTTGAAAGTTTCAAGGTCTTACAGGATTGTTTCTAGACTATTGGATGTTCACCTGTTCTCTCCACAAAGCTCACCTGGGAAATAAAAAGACAGAAACCCATTTTTGGTAAACTTGGGTTTAAACGTGTTACCATTTTGTCCAAATGGCCAACAAAAGCACATATTATATACAATATACAAGCCTTCATTGCCAGTTCATAATATGATGAAAAAAAAGAAATACTGTGCCATCTATAGACATATTAGCATAAATCTGAATTTTTATTATTAATAAGTTATGCTAAGCACCATTAAGAGGTGATATATTTTACTGCAATTCTGTATCACTGTTGGCTTTGCTTATCATTATTTTGGACAATAGACATCTAGCACCAAGATTCACTGTATAGTTCCATAAATGGGATTCTCAATAAATGTGGCTGGCATGGTGACAATGCTGTTATCTACTGCCAGCCTATCCAAATTTGGTGAGAACAGGCATAGAGGTGCATCGGCCCACTGAATCTAAAACTAATAGCTTAATGAATTCTGCTGTTTCTAAACAGGGCCATTCTTAGACTGTGTGTGCCATTTTGTTCCAGTGTCATGTATTGTAGAAAGCCCAGCAAAGCAAGACTGTAGGTTACTGTAGTTTTTTTTTTTTTTGCTGTTCTAAAGCACTGCGATGAAGATTATACTTATTTCATTTCAGTCCAGACAAAATGATGCCTTGTGTCTGATTAAAATCTAAGCAATGAAAATGCTCATTAAAATGGCATTACTCGTGGATCAGTTGCTCGCTGTGTCTGAACCTCCTGCAGCAAACAATAAACTTTAATTGGCAACAGCAAAACTCACCCATACCTTTATCATTATTTCACACAGAAGTAATTTTTGGAAATTACATTTTCATATTATTGCTTTAACATTTGCTTCATTAAAAAAAAAATAATAATAACAAACAACTAGCAAATGTATGGGGCTTTCAACAGTCTAGATACTACTGAACAATTGCACTGCCATAAGACTGTCATAAACAAATAAGATATATTTGATAAGGTGATAAGAATAACATACAACAGAAATATATGCAGATACTAAGTGTATTTTGTCTACATAGCAAGAAACTGTATTTCACTGTTCAACAAGACCACATCTTTACTGTACCTCCATGTCTGTTATAATGGGTGTGTGGTCCACCACAGAGAGCAGTGACACAACAGGCAGTAACCATTCCTTTACCCCTCTGATCTCATCTTTCACCTTCTCACGCTCCTGGATCTCTGTGTGTATTGACCTGTGACTCTTCATAGCTTTCTGCTTCAACCTGTGGATGAATTCAGAGCAGAACAAAAATGGACAAGTAGTCCTTTGGCCACCAATCTACCAAAGGTACCTACCAACTAAAACTGAAAACTTACCAATATACCTGTACCTACAATCAATATATTGCTGTTATATCTGTTAGATTAATTCTTATGAAAACCAAATTCCTCTTGTAATGTAAAAAGTCAGTATCTTTTCTCAGCTCTCAGCTATTCTGTGTCACCCGCCTGTGCCCCAGCTCAGGAATGTAGGCTGAATCAACAACCAACTGGCATCCACCAACACACATGCTAATGGTCGGCCAGTGAGCTAATCAACCTCTGTGAGATAACTAAGGGTTTTAATTGCTCCTGCGACAACAGACAGCTCTTTACAATGGCTGTTACGAGAAACACCTGCCTTTTTATAGCAAGTTAGACATGCCCTCATTTTGTGAGCCAGCCTAGAGTAAACTTTTGGGGAACCTAAAATCTTTAAAGTGGGTAAGAACAGACCAAACAAAATGTGTTCACTAGCATTACCAAGCCCTCCATGGAAGTTTAACGTTTCAACAGATCTGAATTGAAGTAAATACTGTACAGCAAAGACTGGACTCTTTTTATACCAATCTTGCATTGCCTGTAACTTCTGACAAACGGGAATGGATGGCACCTTAGCGTTTTCCATGATTCCAAGAAGAGCCTTCACTTTGTGCACCAGGAAGACCAAAGAGGACTGCTGGTTGTTAACACTGTCTTCATACTGATTCACATGTTTCTGTAAGTCGAGGAGGTCCTCTTTGGCTGCCTTCTCTTTGGAGCATTCAGGCAGGTCATCCTGTAGATTGTCCAGAACGACAGCGGCTCTTTCAATCTAGGAAAAAAAAATACTGCTCCTTTAATTCGGATGTAAAACTATAGGTACGTCATGTAGACAAACATTTCAGCTTACATCATCATCAGTGTTATTGTATTCTTCTCCATTAATTATACATTCATTAGTCTGACTAAAGGTTTTTAAATTTTTTTTAGACGGAACAAAAAGTACATTATACATTTAAATATAGTTAGCACTAAATAATTAAATTAATAATAATAATAATAATAATAATAATAATAATAATAATAATAATAATAATAATAATAAGTTAATAATAATAATAATAACAAATATTAAAAATAAACATAAAAAAAAGAACTATTTTTGTAGGGTACATATTAAAATGCAACACAAAAAAAAGAACTATTTTTGTAGGGTACATACAGGGCTTCTGATTTTTGGTTTTAACCAATAAAAAACGATAAAACCCCGAAAAACAATGTCCCTCCTTCCTGACCTTTATGTCGCATCGATTCGTTCTAAACACTTTAAACCCACCTCAACTACTGGGTGCCAGTAAATTCCTACATTTCTATTGGAGGACTGTACACACTTGTAAGATTTAACACGAAATTACAATTTAATACAGACCATTATTCTGGCTTGTGAGAATTAAAGCTTACAGTTCGGTAGGGTTAATTTTACACTCGTGGAATTTAAAATTGAATTGCAAATTGAGGTGAAATGTAAAAAAATAAATAAATGTGTCAGCCCACAAAAATCTGTGACCATAAGGATTTCCTTGTGAAAGACAGCAAAGGAAAGAAGGTACAAGTGTGCAAGTACTGTCAAGCTGCTACATATATATTGTGATAGAAAAAAATGCCCAAGAATTTTGGAAAGTAACCGAAAACAATAATTTCATACAGTATATAAAAAGCGAAAGCCCCCAAAAAAAGGATTTACATAAAACTCAAAATAGCTCAAAATAAGCACCAAAAAAGGTACATAATATATCAAAAACTAACAGCAAACATTAGGCAATTGCATGCCCACAGGAACTTTTCAAGTTTCTTTATTATAGAGGGTATATTTAGAGCCAGGTAAAATGTACAATATGAAAACATAATTACCCATTCAATTGGTCAAAATAAAGTTGTTTTTTTTCAGTACTTGAAAGTCAGGCCCCAGATCTTTTAATGCAAGGCACAAATCCAATACTTGGGGGCTCCCAGGTGGAGCATCCAGTAAAGGCACTCTGTGTGGAGTGCAGGATGCGCCCTATAGCCTGGAGATCATTAGTTCAAGTTCAGTTTATGTCATCACTGATCGTGGCTGGGAGTTCCCAGGGGGCGGCGCACAATTGGCAGAGTGCCACCCGGGTGGGGAGAGCTCAGGTCGGCAGGGTAATCCTCAGACATTGCACACCAGCGACTCCTGGGGCCGATAGGGCATCTGAGGATCTGCTGTAGAAGCCACTCAGATCTGTGTTGTCTTCCAGCGCTTCACTGTAGGCCTGCACCACAAAATAATGACAGCTTGGCAGGACACGTTTCAGAGGACACGTGTCTGTCAGCATTTCCTGAGTAATAACTCTTTTGATATTGTACTGCAGGCATTTTAATCTGTTGCTCAAGTAATAATTTTCAGAAATGTTAATCTCTGCAGATATCTCCTTGCTGTTCATCAAAAGAGATTCCAGAAGCATCTCCTGTTCTTTGGACTTGTGTAAAATGTCATTACTCTCTTTGACTTGATGCTCAAGCTCTAAAGTATTGCTTTCACTGTCATTTTCCTTAATGTGTTCTTTTTCAGTATGTGCTTCTACCCAGGTATTAATGGAAGCAATTTTTTCAAATAACCTTTCTCTAGCCTGCAAGGCAGACTCCAGTTCCTGTAGTTTTTGGTTTGATTTCTGAGCAGCTGACGTATGCAAATCATTCAATGTTTGCAGCAAAGAAGACACTTTAGGAACTTCTTTCTCATCCAACCTTGACATCATTACCTTTACCTCCGAAACAAAGGAGTCCATTGTGGACTGCTTGGCTATTATTTCGGACTGCAATTCCTTGAAATTATTTATCTGAACACTGACGTCTTCCGGAAACAGCGCTATTCTGTAATTCGTCGTGATGTCACCATCAGCCTTCTTAACCCACATGAAAGCCTCCTTCATCACCTTCATAATTTTGCCGACTGTGGTGGCGCTGCTGGTGTCCTCCTCCTCATCCTCACTGTGTGCTGAAGCTTGTTCTTGCATGAGGTCTAACGGGGCTTGCAACTGGTGGACTGACGTTTCCAAGCAGTCCTTTTCCCTTTGCCCTAGCATGTGCTGAATCAATATCTGTGAGATTCTCTTTAGATGGGTGAAATTGTGTTGAGCAGCCATTAGGTCAGCATGTAGGATCATCAAGCTTTTCCTCTTATGGATTTCTTCCTTAGGTGACGAGCCCTTGAGATGAGTAAGTGAACGCTGCAGATTATCAACCTGCTTCTGCAGCTCATGTGACTCTAACAGAAGGCATCTGTACTCCTCAACCTCTTTGGACACCATATAGAGTGTCCTTTCTGCTGCTGATGCCATCTGGTTCCACTTCTGATCCCAGTGTTCCAGCTGAATTTGTATAGCTTTGTTCTCAGTTTCATTCAAGTGCTGGGATATTTTCTCTTGCTTCTCGCCCAGTTCTTGCAAGACAACTTTTTCTTGCTTGACAGTGGAGAGAATTTTGTCAATTGTTTCTGCATGGAATGAACTACTTTCCACCAAGAAAAAAACAAAACAAAGTCAAATCTTGGAACTGTTCGAACTGTCTGATGTGCATTTGTTTTTCAGTAACAACCAGCTATTTGCTACCCAGTCATAATTGATTTCACATTTGTAATCACTTATGTTGACACTGATATTATATTAAAGTCAATGCTTAAACATGTATTTTATTGAGACAGGCATAAAATATTATCTAGACTCAACTATCATAAAAATACCATCAACAGCTTCAATCAGAAAATATATAATAAATGGAGTAATAGCAGCAGACTTACGGTTTCAAGGTTTCCAGCTCAGCTGATAGTTTTTCAAGTAAGTGTTTGACAGCATCAGCGCTACAATGATATTCTTGAATCAAAGACAGCTGGCTTGCTTTGGATTGTTTTAGAGAGGATATGTCTTTACATGTTTATTCCACTGTGCCTGAATGTGTGCAACATCAGTTTGGGTTACTGTTCTGAGTTCACTGACTTCAGCATCTTCCATCTGCTTCAAAGGAGCAGTTTGCTTCTGTTCGAAGTCCCTGGAAACTTCCTAGATTATGGGTTGAGAATAAATAACATAAGGGATAAGATTATGTTTTTTTTTAAATTCAAAATAGTTCCATGTTTAGTTAGCAATGCTGCAACTTCAGTATTGCTATTATGGTGCTATCATTTTAAATGCTTTTACAATCTTCCTTGTTGAATTAGAACTGGAGCTTTTCATCCCCAAGCATGAACAAGGAGGCCAGGCACGAATGGGTGCGCCTAAAATGTTCCTTACATAACTGTTCATTTGCTGTATATTGTGTGCAAAATATTTACACAAAAAAGCAACAACAATTGTCTTACATGGGTATCTGTGGAAACAACAGGACTGCTCTTTAAGGCACAGTGTACTACTACAGTTCATGCACTATAAATGTATTATAAGTATAATGATGCAACATGCACATTGCAGTTATGCCTCTATTTCATTCAGCTGTTTGTTCATTGCTTCTATATTTAGTTCAGCAGCTTGAATTTTAAGGTAACTGACCCTTTGGGAAGCTTCAATAAGTTCTGTTTCCAGTTTTGTTTTTAAAGCAGCATATCTTGTTAAAGCCTTTTTCAATTTGTCTCCCTGAAAATAATGAAGAAATACCTATACCATAGCATAACATAGGCAAAATAAGTCTTCCAAATCAGCAAGGCATGCTATGAACCAGTAACAATAAAGCATCACAATTTTATAATAACTTTCAAATAAGTTTGATCTGCTGACTGGTTTCACAGATCTGTGAAACTAGCCACAGATGTGAAAAAGGAATATAATAGTTAGGAGAAACAAAGTACTTACTTCAATGTCCATGCACTCAGTAGTTCTGCGCAATTGGGAGGCAGTTTCAGTCCCCAGCTGAGAATCTTTGGAGATTTGCATTTCCTTCAGATTACCATCTTGCTGTTGAAGGTCTTGAGTACTCCTGCTATCAGCAGCAAGAACGTGTTCCAATTCCAGCTCTATTTCTGTGAACTGTGACCGTGCAGAAAGTGAATCAGAACAGCTGTATTCCTGTTCCTGTTAAAATAATGCGGAAGCTAAGTTTCACTTTCATTTATGCCTGTTTGCTGTATTACTTCTTTTTTTTAAATTCCTTGCAAGTCACCTGACTACTGCCCACGTTACTTGTGTAACAGGCAGTGTGATATACTGCCGTTATGGATTCTGTCCTGTCCAGCTCTCCGTTTTTAAAATGCTCGCTTGTGATGTGCGGGGTCGCCAGTTTGTGTCCAGCATCCCGCTATGTTAAACATACAAGATTTATTGTGTGTCATGAATTTTGAAAAATTGTTTGAACATATTTAAGGTTATTATTGTGTAATCTATGCGGGTGTTTTTTGTAAAATGTTATCAATATAATAATGAATAGTACATTTGGGAGAAAAAGGTGATTTGTAACTAGGCTTTATTATCTGATCCATTAACTTTTACTTCTGCTAGTGGTAGCAGGAACATCCCTAGCTGATCTCACAGTGACTTTGAATAAAGTGTGTATAAGGCTAAACTATGGAAGAGTGTAGCAAACAGATACTAGTGAATTACATTTCAATGTGAAATTGAACAGGATTGTGAAATACGAGATTTCTTTCATATTATATTACTCAAATCCCTTTGACCTAAATAGCCAGATCCTTTCAGCAGGTTGTGTGGTCCAATGGTTAAAATTACAGCGTTGTAACCAGCATGTCCCCAGTTCAAATCCCAGCTCAGCCACTGTCTCATTGCATGACCCTAAGAAAGTTACTTATCCTCCTTGTGCTCTGTCTTTTGGGTGAGACGCTGTTGTAAGTGACTCTGCAGCTGATGCATAGTTCACACATCCTAGTCTCATAGCTTGTAAAACACTTTGTGATGGTGGTCCACTATGAAAGGCACTATATAAAGATTATTATTATTTAATTGGGGTATAAATTGCAATCATTTAGAGCTTCATTGTCAAAGACTGAACTGCTGAAAGTCCTGCCTAAGGTTTGTTTATATATTATCTTTGTTAAGATAATGAATCCTGAAACATCTTAGTAGCAATACCAACTTAATGCTGTGGGCCGCTTCTCTGAACTGTCTATTAATACACAGATACAGCTTTCAATTAAGAGCTCTTTACTGAATCATATGTACTGTGACACAAGCACTGCATCTCATGGCATAATGCATCTGAAGCCAGCCAGGAATGGAAAGGGACATACATGGAAGTGGTTCATTATTCTGAATTGGTGAATTCTTTTATATTTTCCTTAAGTATCTTGCTATAAAGAGCTCTGTACTCACTGTACAGAACAAAATGATGATAATTCAGATGTCACACAATGTACTTTCAAATTGAAATGCAGGGAGTAGCCAAACCCTACAACAGATAAATGATTTGAACAAATGGATCAAATAGTATCACCCTAAATGTCTCCATTTCAATTTCAAACGAAGAGCCCATGGTCTCTCACAGTAAATGTCTGATTTTGAAACTCTTGTTTTACAGATTAAATGTTTTACAGAGTAGCAACACGTGGGGGTGTGTAATGCTATATTTTTCGAAACCCTGCTACTCTTTATGGTGCACAATCACTGAGCTGACCATATCATTGAAGAACCTGCAAGGAGCATTCCTTCAAAATGATGGTAGTACATATTTGGCAAAATGTACTGAAACTATTTTGTTAACACCATGTACTTTAAAGGGTTAACGACATTACATTGAATATTGTGTCTGTATTCTAAAACATTATACCAAAACATTTTAAAAGCAAATCAATGTGCCTTGCCATACAACACTGAACTGATTATTCTGCATACATGTACTTCACTGGGGATCCAGTGGTTTGGATATACTAAAGATGACTTGCTTATGGACTTGACTGGGAATTGGTATTGACTCCTTCTAGCCTTTAATTCCACTCCTTCCTTGTCTCTGCAGCTGAAGCTATAGCTCCCTTGAGGGAGGGCCTGTTTTGCTGTTCCTTGGGCAGCGTCTGTTGCTTGAGGCCTTTCTCTTTTTTTTCACCCCAGACCCTCTATTAGCCTGTTAGAGCCTCCCTCAGAGGCTCACTGTACTCTGCTTGCCAAACATAAAAGAAAAACTAATCTGCTGCCTCAAGGCAGTGCTTGCTACTCCCTTTTCATGCTCTGCAAAAGAGTCTTTTACATTCTCCCTTTTCACTAATCAGCTTCTCTATCTTTATTTTCAGACTTGGTTTCATTAGCACTAGTCTGTTATCCAGGTCCTTCAGAGCAGGGTTATGGCTGGCCAGCAAGAATCCTACTGCCAATAGCTCAATTGGCATCCATCTGTTACCCCTTATAAACTTAGCACCTGAGATCTGAAACAAACCTGAACCCAGTCAGTGCATGTAGAAATCTGAGTTTATTGGTATCGAGCCCATCTGGCATCTCAAGATGGCTAATAAAGTGGAAAAACTATGCATTCATACTGTCAGTGAGAGAGTCAATTACTCATGAAAAGGGCTTTTACCTGAATCAATAACTGTGACATATAGATGCCTGCAACTTCCACAGGGTTGACAAAAAAAGCTAATGCAATGTATTGAACTGCTAGTTTAAATTCAAATTTACCAATAGGCCAATGAATTTAAACCCAGACAGAATTTGCAATATTAACCGGCTGCATGCTCCAGTAATGCTTTAAGTACCAACTTTGATAGAGTGCTGAAAACCAAAGCTGATGGATCTATAACAAGCATGTACACTTGTATAGGGAGTCATGACCTTATGTGAACTAATGAACTTTATCAAAATAGGTTGCCAAAACCTCCAAGTCTGAGGCAATCTGATCAGGATTTATCTTGGTCTTCTCACCATAAAGCTATTTACAAGCAAAACAAAACTGTTCAGAAGGCTAATTAAATGACTCAGAAGTGTGCCTGCATTTATTGTTACTAGTTACATTTGGGTGTAATGACCTGGATAATCTGGCTCTATATGTTTCTTGTCTGTGCAACAAGTCTCTATAGCTTTTCATTTGCACATTGAGGAAAGTGGTTCCCCATTAATAAATATTAACAGGATAGTTTACTCTCTGGTCTTGTTTCTTACCCTTACATGCAGTCTATTATGGACTTGATCACTGTTGTAAAGTGTTACAGAAAACCCTGCAAAGTTTACAAGAACTCAATGCGTTACCTTTGCTGTGTCCTGTGTTGTCCGTATAGCAGCATTGTACTTTTAAACATATTGCCAACTCTTTTTTTTATCACATATGAGAGGTCCTAAATCAACGACAATGCATTTCTCTTGCACTCCCTCCTGCAACAACGCTGGTTTTCTGTTCCCACAATACACCATTAATCTCAATCAGAGCATCAGCATTGTGGACAGAGGCTGCAAGAACTAGACAGTGCAGTATTTCAAATAATAAATACATCTCTCTCTTGGCAAGCGTTCCCAAGTAAAAGTTGAAAAAAAGTAACTCCCCAGGTTTATTAACCTATGAGAATACAAAAATATAAAAACTACCGGGAACATGTTGAAAGAAAATACTGCTATATGGACAACAACAGGACACAGCAAAGTAAAAGTAATGTATTTCTTGTAAAGACTGCAGGGGGTTCTGTAACACTTTGAGCTGTACATCTCATTGTCAGCTCCACACTGTCGTATTTCATTTGAAAACTGCATGAGATGGATTATGTGAGCAGGAACCATTAATTATAAAAGCCTTCCTTACTGTGTAAGAAATAAATGTAATCTCATGGGCAGGGGGTGTCTATTTTCTTCCTGGAAATAAGCTATACCAATTTAATATCTTCTTTTCTTAAATGTGTTAAAAACAAGATCATAGCAAGTATGTACTTACTGGGACAAAACAAAACATTAATTAGAAATGTACCAGTGTTATCAATAGATGTGACTGCATTATGTAAAATGATCCCACCAGTATAAAACACTTAGGTATTTTTAAATATTAAGTAATACTAATCAAGCATACTTACCACAATATGTCTCTATCTGTCAGTTAGAACTGACAACATGATCCATGTTCACAGCATACCGGATTCTGCCACGTCAACACCCAGGGTGTTTAAAGTTGTTGTTAAGACAAAAGTGTGTGTGTGTGGGGTGGAGGGTTCGTTGACTCAGGCAGGAGCGAAATTAAAGGCAGTACTGCAGAAGAAGTATTTTTAACATTAGATAGATTATGTTTACAATTAGGCATCATTCAAATCGGGGCATTGACTAGGCAGAATCCCATATAATGGTATTTGTAAAAGTATATTTAAAGCAGGCAAACATGTTTAATATACATATGTATATACAGTATATATTTTTGTATGGCTCTATTAGAACTCTCTGGTATGGTTCTTTTTGCCCCAACTCTGTTGCACACTATAAAGAATTGTTTTCTGCAGTTCCATACCTGATGCGTCTCAGCTCTAAGACTCTGTTGCTTTGGAAGACCAGGTTGAGATGTTGGCTCCTTCTGTTGTCCAGTTCCTGTTATTGAACTTTCAGTCTGTTGACGCTTAGCCTCTTCTTCGAGTTTATTTTGGAAGTGATTTATGATTGTTATTTATATATATATATATATATATATATATATATATATATATATATATATATATTGATATAGCGTCTTCCCCGTTGTTTTTAGCTTCATACCCCTTTGTTTCCTAAAGGGGTGAAGAAAAACCACAAAAAAACAAAGCTTTTTCACTGCAAAACTTATTGCAAATACAGATTTTAGGGAAGGGGATCATCTGAGGTAAATATGAGACATTTTGAAAGTCTTCCCTCTCGATGTTTCATCAAAATGTAAGAATCATGAAACCAAAAACATGACCTACTTTATATGAAGGATTAATTTATCAACTGAAGTCATTTCAATCTCTATGAAACAAGGGTATATAATGTGTCCATATTTTATGAAAACATTTCACAACAGTAATGGCTTTATGCCCTGGTAATTGCACTTGGGTGTCCCTATCTGTCAGGTATTGTAATACAAGGCAGTTGTAGTTACAATTACTCCAAAGATCCCAGGGCTAGCAATGATGGAAGACATTTCCAGCTCCATCATCTTCTCCTGCCCCCCGATGTCTATCTGTAGCTGCTCCGCTGACCTCACCTCTATTAGCTCCTTTTGACCCTCACCAGATGGAACCAGATTACCCTAGAGAGAAAGAAACCATGTATTTGGTATGTTTGAGTATGTTGTATGTTTGCAGCACTTTAGATTACAGAGGTGGCCTTGTAAACTATAACTTGTTACCTGATGTAACTACATGGTAACAGCAATCTACAGGCCGTTTCCATGTAATTAAACATGTATTCCATAGTTTACATGTAAGAGCATATACCATTAGGAGTTACATGGTTATTACCATGTTATAACATGGTTATGTATGCCCCGTATTCTACAGTGCTACCGAACACTTAGCACAGCAGATTTATTGATAAGAATGATTGGCTATAATATCTGTGCACACCAGCGTATTCCTGTTTTCAAGACAGACATGATTTCAAAGAAAGATTGCAGGGTTCATTCTCATCCTTATGAATTTTGAGAGAATTTACACAAAAGAACAAGCAATATAGGGACTGCTTGATCGCATGAACTCACTTTTAGAAACAGGCAAGACACTATAGCATGAAGAATTGTACCTGATGGGTCTCAGATGTCTGAATCTGTTGCTCCAGTAGGTCCGGTTGAAGGGTTTGTTCCACTTCTACTCCAGCTTCTCTGTGTGGACAGTCAATCAGATGATAGTTGCCTTCTTCTCCGTGTTTCTTTTGATCCTGAATTGTCTAAAACAGTCGTGTGAAAATGTATTAGAACACCTTATATACCTACCTGCATGAAAACCCCTGGGTCTGAGAATTTCAATTTTCAATCATTACTCTGTGATATATAAACAGTACACTTGTGTGAAAATGTTAGACCACTTTGTGTTTTAATTAGGCATCTTAAACAACTTCCAAAAAGCCGCATGCATATGACCATGTGTGGCTATGTATTCCTTTTATCTTACTATTTTAAATGAATTGCATGTGTGGCCTGTTAAAGTCATCAATTAAATGAGAATCACCAATTTCCCTATTTTGACAATTTTCCAAGATTTTCAGTTCCAGTGGTTTGATTTCATATGCACAACAAATCAAAACAACAGAAGCAAAGGGAGCAGCAAGGATTTCATGAAACATTCCATTATTTGTAACTGCATTTTATTGTTGTGTCAACAAGCCGTTAAGAAGCAGCTCATACATCACAATGTTGTACCATTAAGCTTGTGTTTTTTATCAACACCGGTGGTGTTTGAATCTGTTGCTGTTCCTCTGGGAGTTCAGGCTGAGGTATTTCCTTTTTGATTCCAGTTTCTCTAGCTAATGTATCAGACTGCTGATATCTGCTTTCCCCTTCATGTCTCTTTTTATCCTCAAGAGCCTAATGTTGAACAAATGTAAGAAATTCAGCTGCAGTTATATAGTTCCCTTCCATTGTTAAAAAATCGTTCTGTTTGTCTATGAGGATCCTCTTGAGTTCTCTTACCTGAAGTTCTTGACAGAGGATGGTGGTATATTGATTTTCTTCTTGTAATGTGTTCGATATTTCTGATGCCAACTTTTCACTCTGCTTCTCCCCTACAGCATCCTTCAGGAGCTCTTGATATGACAGAATAGCCTCCAGTTCTTTTTTTAGCATTTCACGCTGGTCGAGAAGATCCTGCATGAAATATTGTTTGTTATTTACCACCCTCTTCTCAGTGGTTCTGTTACCCAGAATGTATTATGATTTCGCCAGCTGTTTACCTGAACGGTACTTGTGGCAAGGGCAGAGTCTGGAGACAGGTGGGTTTGAACACAAAGTGCTGACTTGGCTGTAAGTGTCCATTGCTGTAAAGCTTGTAAAGGCTTGAAGAAACGATTTTCAATGGTCACTTTACTACTGTGCAACCCATCTGAGGTTTGCGACAATAATCTTTAAACAGAAAAACAGAACTCAGTCAGTAATTAGCGCTCAGTTAAGTTCTTTATAAAACACACAGGGGTGGAAATCATATTATATCACATAATCAAAATTTCAGTAATTTTGCACTGCAAACCACAGCTGTTAAACATATAGTTATTGCAAGTTAATGCAGCAAGGAATTCTTCAGAAAGTGAAGCCTAAGCTGTGTGAGATGACTTTGAAAGAAAAAACACTCCACACACAATGTATTAACATACATTACCTTTCAGTATATTTAAGCGTATACATTAAATTAACATGCAATGTTTGCTATAATAGTGTTTGGAATCTGACAGATTGACAATGTACTTATGATATCAGTTCTAGTGAATACCATTAATGCCTCTTTACTTGTAATACTTTTGGGTTACTTCAGCGGCATCCACAGTTGCTTCTGGAAGTATTTGCTGAGATGTGCAAAACTGTCGGTCAGCTTTAAGATTTTCTACTCTGCTTTCAACTCGATCCAAAGTGTTCTTTGTGCCCTGAAGGAGAAGCCTTATTAAACAGTGAACAGGAAAATACCCACGTTTACAGTAAGGCAATCACACTGAATATCAACACAATCATTCACACCCACCTCATTAAAAGATCGTTATTATTAGGATTCTAACAGACCAGCAGTAAAAATCATATTCATCACTAGTTTTTACAAACACAGTTTAGGTTCTGCACTAAAGCCTTCACACATGATTACCAGGATAAAACTGCTCACTACTATCCTTCACCATCACTGTGGTCTATACCTTCCTTACTTTCAGTACTGTTTCTCTGAGCTCTTAATCCAGCACCAAGTCATGTTCTTACTGTTAACTCCTAAGTACCAATGACAAGCATCCTCTCAACCAATGCAATGGACAATGCATCTCTAGGCTTCTATAAAGATGCTATAGCTACTTCCCAGAAGTCCTCCCTGAACTATGGATTTTTAAATTCATTTCACAGATAGAAATTTTACCTTTAATCTATCAAGGGTCTTTCTTTAGAAGTAGCTCCAAGAAATGGGATTTCCATGCCACATGAGTCTTGAGTGGTATGGAACTCCTTCAATAATTTCTGATAGCGATGGTTCCTCTCAATGCTATCTTCCAATGTATGAACCAAACCCTATAATTACATTGAATCAGGGTACATGTTGATTGTTCTACACAACAAAAAGTGAACTATCTTAAAATAGGAAATAGTTTGGGGGAAAGAGTTTCAAATCAATATATATATATATATATATATATATATATATATATTCTATATATATTATATATATATATATATATATTTCAGAATTTCAGATTGAAATTCAGTTTCTTTTTTTTTTACGTTGTTTTTGAAAACAACTTTACAGAAAAACAGCAACTATGCTTCCTTTATTATTATTTCATGTAGCTATGGCAACTGGTACAAGAGAGAAAAACATGTGTTTATACTGGGTACAAACCTTTAAATCCTTCATGAGATAGTGACTAGGGTTTAACATTTCAACCCAAGATGCTTCATTAAAATTCACATCAAGAGAAAGGTGAAAAGGGTATCTTTTTGCACTTTTAGCATATCAAATGCTGTTAATATGCTGTGGGCTTCTTGTAGCACCATCCTTCACTGCTCTAATGATTCATAGTTCCCTGTCAGGTCCGGCCACACAAACTCCTCCAGAGAAAGGTTGAATTTCTGTTGCGAGATTTCACTTATTTTTAACTGAACTTTTTCTTTGGCTTCCAAATAACTGTTCCATTGACCTAGAATTTCCTTAAAGTGGCTGGAAAAAGAAAAAAAAAAAAAAACATTCACATAACTTAAGAAACTGTGTACAAAAAGCATGACTAAGGGACGCTTTATTTAGGGAAATGAGTGAGCAAGATCAGTAGCACGTTATGAAAGAGCAGATTATACAAAAATAAAGACAAAATACACTTCGGTAACTTTAGACGTCCAATCAGGAAAGTTCAATTATGTGTACCTGAATATTGCTATGGTTCCAGCTCAAATACAGAAAAAATACACAATAAATAATATGTCTGAAAAAAAACAAACAAGGAAAATATGTTTGCTTTGAAGAAAAAAACAGACGTTATTTTCATAAAAGAGGGTTTGGGTCTAGTAAGTGGAATGTGCAATGAAGACATCCTACCTGCATTGCACTTCTGCAGATTGTAAAGCACTATTCCACTGTCCTTTGATCTCAACTATTGTCTGCTCGGTCTCAGGCTTTCTAAGGAGCATCTTTTCTGTCAGTTTAGCGCACACATCTTCCAAGAGTTGTATTTTAAAATCCCCTTCAGGTTTACGCTGAAAGATTTCCCATACTGAGACACAGCAGAAGTTCAGGGTAATGCTGATAGAAAATGATATTGACACATCTTCACAAAAACCTACAGTCATGTGACTGCTTTATCACTAAGACCTAGGGATGTCAAGTGACCAGGAGACAGAAGGGCAAGAGTCATACTTGCAAGCCTCCTTGTGAGGCTCTTAGAACTTGTCCTGGCTTAACAGACTTTACAGTTCGCTGCAATGCAGTGTAAAAAAGGGGTTCATAATCATAAAAATTCAACCTCAGTGACCACAAAACCACCACACAAATCAACACTATTGGTAATGTGCATCATTCTGGCAGAGTATTAATGGACACAGAGACTGAACTGTAGCTCTTTAAAACTGAACTGTAGGACTTTAAAAGACAAAGATACACACAGAGCTCTGCATGCCCTCACCTCTGTGTGCTGGATTCTTTCTTCGATCAAGCTTTTTCTGCCCTCTGTTGATCACACAGTGTCAATGCTTTCTATTAAACCTGTTATCCAAGCGAGTGTGCTGTCTCTGAGAGAATCAAAAGCCTCCAGATCTTTGGAAAGAGCCTCTTGTGTTTCTATTTCCGCAGCGATTTGCATCAACAGATTCTGATACCTTTCGATCAGTTTTCAAGATTCTTTGACAGCATGGTCATAGGTGAGCCCTCACTTCTAAGGCCTTCAAACTTTTGTATTGTTTTTATACCTCCATTTACTTGCAATGGAAAAAGGATTGCCAATTGTACCTTTCTTTTAAAATTCCCTGCTAGAACTGCTCCAGTCCTTCAGCCAGAGGGGAATTCTGTACCTTGCTCTGCAATCACCGATCAAGTAACTGAAATATTAATTGCTAACAAGTTGAAAGAATACAATATGTAGCACGTTGAGTGCAGGGAATATTGACTTCTGCTGCTGCCTCTGCACTGAAATATCTCATGTTGGTCCCCACTGTAGAGAAGCGCCCACCAATGAAAACTTCAGAAAGTCCTACATTTAGTTTATGGAGAGAAGCTTCAACATCCTGCTTTTGCTGAGGATATTCAAAACATTCATTCACTGACAGCTGAATATGCTGAAGCCAGTCTTCATTCACTTTAACCTCATCTGCGAAAAAAATAAAATAACCCAAGTTAGAAAAAGAGAAAGAAGGCATTTACAATTTAAAAGACAACATTGGTGTTGCAGTAAATTCATTCTGATAACGTGAACTTATTTACCATTTAGCTGGTGGGTGAAGTGGTCCTCAGTGGAGTGGACCTTTTCAAGGAGCAATGCTTAGACACTTTGAAGGTTTTCTGTTAGTTTTGCTCCTTTCTTGTTCAATTCTTCCAGGTCTTGTGGATTGGCCACACTGGCCAGGAGGTTGATCTCTTCCAGAAGAGAATCCACCTGTTCTGTTTGATTCAGGAGGTCCTCATTGATGTTCTGTGCAGATTACAGTGACACGGATTACGACACAACACAGGGGTATTACTTAATGCGGTGATTGTACTGATGTTATTAATAGATCAATTAACATGACATGTACACTACCTTTAATCGATCAAAAATGTTTGGATGGTCAGAAACAGCAAGGCTGTGTACAGACTCTTCGATAGCCTGTAGACAGCAATGGGACTGGATGAGTCTGTCTGCAATGTGCTTCTTGACAACAGATAACTGTTGAAACACTTCACTGCTGTCTTCATAGAGTTCTTTAACCTGCTCCATCCTCTTCTTTATCTGGGTTTTAGCCAGAACAATATCAAGCACGATTACTGTGTGGCCCAATCCCTTGAAATGAGATTACAGCTGAAGACACTGTTTAATTGAAAAGCATTGAATGTGGCCAGCGGTAATTGATTGATTGTCAATCAACCCCTGGCCACACCCTATAAAAAGAGACAAAACAGTGTTTGGAGAGAGTGTGTGGAGTTATGTGCTGCAAAAGGAGAGCAAATTTGGTGAAGGCGTTGACAAGCCTGAACAAGTATTGACAAAGAGAAAGGTTAGTTTATGTGGCAGGATAGCTGTACTTGCGTGCTTGTCTTTATTTAGAAGTGTTTTGTTCTTGTTTGTTTTGTAAATGATATAATAGCACAAAGAAGCAGTTTTTCTGCCACTTATATATATATACACACACACACACACACACACACACACACACTGCTTAAATAGCAGCAAAAAACTAAGGAAGTCACCAGATTTTTTTTTTTTTTATGTATCCCACTTAAGTACTGGCCAGGCCAGGTTTTAAGAACTACAGTATTATTGCATATAAAAATAACGGACATACATTAAATCACAGTCCACGAGTTTGCGTTTTCAACATCTAACTAAGAAACCAGACTGTTGCTCACCTGTAGTTCCAAAGGAGATTCTTTGCTTTGCAGAAGCTCTTGTATCTCAGCAGCACTACAGTGAAAATGCTCAATATTCCTCTCCTGAGCCTGTATTTCATCCTGAGAATTAAAAATGATTTTTTTTAAAGAAGATACCATCAAAACCAAAGTGCAAGACGAAGCTCTATGCATAAGATGGTGGAATTGTAAAGATTTACAATGTTTGCAACAGAATCTTTAAATAAATGCAAGTAAAAAAAGAAAAAAAAGTCCTTCAAATAAGTAAGTGGAATTCCAGCATCAGCACTTAGAATAGAAGAAATACATTCAAATGATTTAGTATAGAATATGCACCGCATTTTTCATGACAGATTGAAAGCTTGCTTAAACTTGCATGTTTTTTTTTCTTCTTTTTTTTAAACAGACATGCGCACACGTCTGCAGAGATGACTATATGTAAAATGCCAAGAGGGAATTACATTATACAAACTAAAACCTTACACCGATGCCAAGCGTTTACAATTATAAGCACGTAAATAAAATAAATAATAAATAAATAAATAAATAAATAAATAAATAAATAAAACAGAGAAGTACCTGAGAAGTTGAGAACTAAATGCTTCAAGTGCCCTCTTGTGGTGAATTTATTTTACTGCAATACCATTAAATGATGACGTCCTCTTTAACTACGGGCAGTAACATTGGGGAAAAAATGCTATTGTTCTCTTGTGTTTAAAATAAATCTGCTGCTGACATTGTAAAGGTCGGTTTCATTCATTTAGCTCTTTAGCTAATGGAATAAACAGCAAAAAGACACATTGACGGCCATCTGTTACACTTTGTATATTTTTCCATTGTACTGACATTACTCCTTCTCAGCAGAAAATAAGTGCTATTGTTACCCTAGAACAAGCGCTACCCTGTTCTAAATTGTAAAATTGAACCAATTAAACCTCTACCCAGGTCCTTAAGAAGCATCAGAAATGAATCCCCTGGAGCAGACTCGGGCACTCCTGGGTTAGATCTTCACCACAGGCAGCACGTGGTCAGTGCTTTGTTACCTCTCCAATAAGGGGATGTAACCCCTTTCAAAGTTCACTGCAGTACACTTTGGTAAAAGCACAGTCAGGTGTAGTAAAATATAGCAATGGCATGGTAAAGCATGCAAACTGTGATAAACTGGTATAAGGGCATTTTCAGGTATCTTTTACATCATGAACAGCCTCAGTTGATACTCTCTGATACCCTCTCAGTGAGTTTTTATAGTTTGTAAAACTAAAACACTGTATAAACTACAGCATCATCACAACAGAAGATCAATTATAATAATAACATATTGCCATTTCCTGACACATGGTGGCGCCTCTGTAAAACTATTAAGCATGTGCTCCTATGCATATTGTAAACCAAAAAAGTATTTCAACCCGCTGTATGGTTTGTACTGAACTTTCTGAAAGCTGGGATCTTCCTCCTGCGGAGCTCTGGGGTATTAGGAGCATAGCTGTAGTAGCAGCCACCACTCTTGAAGAGCTCAAAATGCTTTAACAAAACCTACAAGACAAAGCTTTAAAATAATGTTAAAAAGAGCGGTGATGCTTTAGTAAAAAATAAAAATAAAGCCTCATAATCAATATTAAAACATGCACGTGTTTGCGTGTTTACATAAAGCTGGAAACAAATAAAAGACAGAAAGACTATAATCTGCATCTGAGTTTTTATAAATGTTTAATGGATTTCATGCTGAGTGTGTCTGTGATGCCTTTTCAATTTTAATCAAAGCCTCATATTTGTGTCCACCTGCTTACTTGCTATACTTAGTCGAGTCATAACAGTAACATCGGTAGATGTCAGTGTTGTCGTTCGCATGTTGGCTTGCAATACCACTCTTCTTAACAACAGAGTCGCGCTCTATTAATATTAGATTGACTGTTATAATACCCCCCCCCCCCCCCCCCCCCTCACATACTCCTTCTGTATTTGAAGCAGCAAACGTAATGACCACGTACATTTAAGCTGCCTGTTTAACATGTATTTCTGCTTTGAGGACTGTTGCAAAGTTAGATTCTGCACCCACGGTTGTGTTGAAAATGAAATACGACATACATCCATATATCTGCCTTCAATAATTGTCTACAACAGATCACACAGGCTGCTGAATGCAGTTTTTATGTTTTGTTTTTGTGTTTAAAAAATGTGTGTGTGTGTGTGTGTGTGTGTGTGTTATGCAGATGCATTGAGAATTAAAAAAAACAGTTATTTTTTATTTTTTTAATGAGAGGGTCTAATGCTTAAAAATGAGAGACTGAGCGTGCGTTCAAGAAGATCATTCTGCGCAGGTTCTGTGCACAATCTCACCAATTTAGCCAACCCATTGGCTACAATAATTAGATTGCGCACAGAATCTGCGCAGAACGCACCCTCACTCTCGATCCTCTGCCAACCAGTGAGCATCCCCTTACACGCGCGCGTTCTCCGCATCATTCCGTGACACGCCCACCACAGTCTCGCCGAGTGAGGCACCGGATAGAGAGCGAGGGGCTGGGGTTAGAAATAGAGGAAGGTGTTGCACTGAGTGTGGAGTGAAGCAGACTGATTGAAAATTAACCAGAAACGATAAGAAACCTGGGATTTTAAATATTATATTTTGTGTACTTTTGAACCCTGAACAGGGACTGTTTTTTGTCTTAACGTAGGGGCAAGGTGAAAACGCTTCACATTTCGCACTATACCATTAGCGAGAGACTGCGTTGGTGGTTATTTGTGTAAATATTATATTTAACGATGGGAATAAAATCGGGAATTCTTCAGTTATGCGGATATTTGCAAGACCCTTACAAAGTGGCCAAGTTTCAAGAGCTCTGCGGAGTGAAAGCGTCGTTTAATTGGAAAGGAGAGAAGGTGAAGGAAAAGGAGCCTGGGCTGGGCGTCCACAGTGGAAATTGCAATAATCACTCTATTAATAAAAACGAGAAGGGGGGAGAAGAGAATAAAGATCAATCCAATTGCCCCAGGCAAAGAAAAACCGCCACGTCGGGGAATAATGTGAAACAAGGAGGCTGTAAAAACGGCCTCGTCGCCGGGACAATTGTGGCTGGAGCCGGTGATTTTAACAAGCAAGATGAAAGCGGCTGTGGCAGTACTATGCAGAGCTCTGACGGTTTCGAGAATGACAATATATCCTACTCCGGAACAAGTACGACTACTAGTGCTACTAGCTGTTGTAGCTTTGATGATAACATTACAAGCTGTGATATACGAGCCGAGAAGAGAAAAAAACCCCTCCGCAAGAATTCGTTAACCGGAGAGGCCGGACAGGAATTCGTCATTGGAAATAGGGCTCTGTACTACATGTTCACCTTCGGGACCGAACTTGGTAACGAGCTCTTTTACATCACCTTTTTCCCTTTCTTCATCTGGAACATCGACGCTTACGTGAGCAGGAGGCTGATTGTCATTTGGGTCTGGGTCATGTACCTGGGACAGTGTACCAAAGACGTCATCAGGTGGTCGAGGCCCGCCTCGCCCCCGGTTGTCAAAGTGGAGATGCTCTATAACTCGGAGTACAGCATGCCATCCACTCACGCCATGTCCGGCACTGCTATCCCATTCTCGCTCTTCCTGCTAACCTATGGAAGATGGGAGGTAAAAAACAAAACAAACAAACAAAACAAAAAAACATTGAATTGCTAATTGATAAGGGATATGAGAAGATTGCTTTTGCTGCAGTTGTAGTGCATCAGGCTTGCTCATGTTGATGTCTGATCAGTCTGGATTGTTGTTCCCACTATAGTGACACTTTCTGTGCAACTGATAAGAAAGACCTTTCTGGTCCAATTATTACTGCAGGGTGTAGTTGGGTGTCCCACATTAGGATGACTTTCCTTAATGCTTCCACCTCTTCCCAGAGTTTCCAGATAGTATGGGTCTTAATCTATAGCTTTAATACAGTCCCTAATGAGGTGGTTCCTGTAATAGGAGCAGGTTTCCTTGTGTACAGTAGTAGGCTACAATTTACATTTCTTGTTACTATAGGCCCACACAGCAGCAGCAGCACCACCACCTTGGCTGTTTTGTCAGAAGTTGTCAAAGGTTTGTTTCGTTGAATCGGTTACAGTTTCAAAGCTGTTGTGTGGCAGTCCTTACCCTTTATAACCACTGAAGCATGACTGTTGTCTGTTCATGTTGCATTTAATTGTTGTTTATAGTCTTCAGTGGTTATCAGAATTATTTTTCTTTTTAATCTTTAACCTTGAGTCTAAGAGGAAGATAGAAGTAGAAGATGTTTCTGTAGTTACTTTTCGAAGGATTTAGGTTGGCTGTAAGAGTGCAAGTACAGTATTGTATGATTAATGGAATGCCGTTTTTTTTTCCCTCAAGGAACTTGAAATGAACCAGACACCAGTGTTGAAAATCTTCATTTGCTGCCAGTCCTTCTGTGCCTCATAAAGGTGCAATGGCATATATTAGTGTAAAATAATAGAGAGCTTTGCCATTTTTGAAAAAGGAACTAGCTTTTAAGCTCTTCTTTTTCTGGAGATTGCCCAGTGACAATTCATTATGCAGTATTTCATATTTGCCTTTTTCTTCTCTGCATCTTTGGGGGAAAAAAGAAAAAAAGTGTGTGTGTGTATATATATATATATATTATATATATATATATATATATATATATATATATATATATATATATATATATATATATATCAGGGTATATAATCAGGGTTCTCACCAGGCCTTTTTTCAGCCAGTCAGGTCGCTGGGCAAAGTGGCTGTTGCTGCCCGGCTGAAAAAACCTGATCTGCCTGCCTTGCAGATGCTACTGTACCTTTAACAATAAGGCTTGATTGCGCTTCTAAAAGACTAGAGCACTTGCACATTGCTGGGTGTAAAAAAAAATCTTGTGTCTTGACGCTACATTTAACCAGTCAGAGAGTTGAAGGGTCAGGTTTTGTGTGTTAAGCACTTCGAGAGGCAAAAACATTAAAAATGACTGCTAAAAAAGTAACAAATTATTTTCAAAGCAAGAAAAGTGACAGTGAATGCAGGGTTTTCAAAATAAGCCGTCGATCGGCGCATTCCACCGCCTAATACTATATTTGCACCTGCTACTTTATTAAAAAAAAATTAAGATTATGCTATCGCACTAAGCATTCTTACTGATGCAGTGTGAAAATGTCTTGCAGAAAGATACCGTACTAAGTAAACATGCAACTGTGAATTTTATTTTTGTATTCGCTGCTCAGTGCTCACAGTGGTTTGACAGATTTATACTGGTTTTACAGTAGCTACAGTAGACTAGGGATTACGCTGTCACAAAGATGTTAAGTACCTCTGTGATTAAAAGCTATTTTAACCCATTCAGACTTATTCACCTATTGGTAATTCTGAGGCAGCTCCTTTTTATTGACGGCACAGCTGGTCTCTTCTATTCAGCACTAGAAGAGTTTCTAGGCAGCTATAGTTGCATTGTAAATGACATTGCTTCTCGTTCAGTTAAAATTGATCAATAAATGGTCTTTACTATTCCACAAGTCTGGAACACGTTTCGGAATTACCACAAAACAAATGTAGCTGTGTATGGGCAAGATTGTATTTACTTTGTGTGTAAAGATGTTATTTTTCAGCTTGCTTGCATGCATGCAGTTTAAACACCATCTACCTGTAGCAATCAATGCAACATGACAAATGCACACAAATATAAAGTATTCCTTTTGACATGTTATGCACAACTCAAGTTCTTTTTTCTTTGCTTCTGTTGTGTATATTAAACAACACTGTCAGCTATCAGATTGTTAATAATTGTGTAAATAAGGGAAAGCAAGGGGCCGCACTGTTTGGTGTTAAATAATTAACCCATTTGATCCCATTTAATTAATGCCTAACAACTTCAAATTATTTAAAGGTAATGACTTGTATAATACGAGTGTCGGCTAACCCCTAGTTTGCATCTTCGTTCCCATACAGCCCTCTGTCAGACAACACAGCGGTGCTGTATTCCTTCCTAGCTCTGACGCAGCACACTAGTACGTGTATGATAATACAGACGCCCCTCTGTGCGATCTGCTAATTGTACCTGTGCTGACATTGCCCTGAGCCGTCTCATCCTCTTGGCACACATTGAGTTGCTCACAATGGGAAGCCAGCAAGAGAACAATCTGGCCCTCGATCACTTCTCTCTACTTGTTTTGTTACAAAGACAAATCACCCGGTATCTTGTGGCCTGTGTCACGCAATAACCTTCCTGAACTGAAGAAAACGGATGTAGGATAGGTTTCCTGTTCAGTCCTCTCGTGTTAAACTTGAGATTATCGTTATTGATAAGGAGTATGAAATCCCAGAGAAGGGAGGGACGGGATGAGGTCTGTCTCAGATCAGCTACTATTATTAAACATCCCAGTGAGAGGAGCTTACCATATGTTTTCGTAAACCCATCACTCGCTGCACAAAACTGCTAATATCCCTTAAATGAACTACCCATAACTCTGAGCTGTGACTGTTGGGCTCATGATCTGTTTTTTTTTTTTTTTGTCGCATTGTTTATTTAGTCTTACAAACCATTTAATTTGATATGCCAATTCCACTTTGTACGAGAGGAAGCTTTGCTTTTGTTCCCCAAAATTGTATTTCTAGTTTGTGTTAATTTGTATTTTTTATTATAGTGTTCTTTTGAAAACGCTGCTTTGTACAGTTGCTTCTCCTCTTTCATGCTTGCAGTTTTTTAGCTGCTTATTTTCCTGTCCAGGCACAGAACTTGCTGACTTCCAGACAACAAACCAAAGTTGGTCAATATTGACAGACTGAGCAGTTCTGTCGATTCTATAAAGAGAAATGAAACAATATAAAAAAATAACATGTGTAAATCAAACATGCTAGGGGCTAGCTGGAATATTCTGCACATGGTCTTTGTTGCCCATATTCTCTGTTATGGATGCCTTGCTTTCTGTGATTAATGACCCACAGTAAGTGGTGAATTGCTGTTATTTCCCAGTTTATAAAAATCACTGCAGTTCACAGTACAGTAGCTTATTACTCTTTAATAGAAATTTAATTAGGACCCGTAGTGTGTTTTATGATTTATGACTTTGCACTGCCATAAATGAATGTCAACCTCTAACTTGTGCTGGTTTTATGATTCACAGCTTCGCAAAACTTGCCCCTAGCCATCGTTTAAAAAAAAAAACAAAACAAAAAAAATAAATAAAACCACAAAGAGAATTGATGGTTGCACAGACTGCAGCAGATATTTAAAATGTTTTTGGTTCAGAGCTGTTTGTTTTTTAGCTAGGCATAGGAAGAGGCAGACCCTGGCTGCTTCCATGATAACAAATGGATTTAATATACAACCATTGCCTGATGCCATACCAATCAAGCACAGAAGAGCTTCAAATAAACCCTGGGTGTTTTTATAACCCAGTATCACAGAATGGTGTTAGGAGGCAGGGTATTGCAGTGTCAGGTACAGACTAAGTATTTAAAAGAGAATCAACTGTAACCTTGTGTCCTGGCTTCATTCTAGGTCACATAATCTTATTGGTTACCCCTCTGCCCTTATGCCTGCACAAGACATCCATTCAAGCCCAACCTCTGTATCTTATTAGGTACTGTACAAATATTAGTTCAATGTAATGCAACTTTTATTTATTTTAAATCAGGAGGCACATACAAAATGTTTTTTCAGCTGTATTATAATTCAGCAGGACAAAAGCTGTCTCTCTGAAATTCAGAAAGTGAAAAGTCAGTGAGCCCCTGCAGCACCAAGCAATTTGAAAACAGACATTAAACACAGTGGTAGCCTCAAAAATAATTGGAAAGGGCTGGGTTGCTGTCTGTGTGGAGAATTGGGTCATAAGCCTTAAAGTTTAAATCTGCTTTTTAATTTCCAGCTAAGATGTAGCAATCAGACTCTGGTCAATTTGGTGGCTGTTGGGGGCACCAGTTGAAATTCAACCAAATACGCAGTGCTGGTAGAATGGACACTTAAGTGTCACAATTGAAACATTTACAATCTGTTTTCATTCTGTCGATGGCAAGGGCATAGACTTTGGACATGCATTACCGTAACTATCCTGTCACCACTTCAAAAGGTCTCGGTACGGTGTGAAGAAGTATTGCGGGAGTCTGAATGTCTTCATTGTTCCTTGTTATAGATAAAGAAGACTTAAGTCTTCAGTGCTTTTAGTGTAAATTTATAAAAGATCATTGGAATCACATCAGTGCTTTTTCTTTCAGCATGACCTCTTGCTCTAGAATTTAACTAGGTGATAACTTAGATTAAATGTTTCCCCCCCCCCCCCATGGGGGCTGCACTGGCAGTATGCTCATGTTAATTAGTTGCATCCTTCATGGAGCCAGTTTTCTGCACAGCTGGGACAATGAGGGGTATCACGCAGAATAAAAAGCCAAAAGGTATTGAAGTCAGTCATGAGATTGCAGGTCGTCATTTGTAATAGACATAAATCCGGCTTCCATGCTGTGCTGTACGGGGGGCAAAAAAATACATCAGCTATGTTAAAACATATGCAGTGTAAAACCATACTGTGACCCCTTCTTACCTTGCAGAGCTTCAGGATATGTAGTGCTGCTGAGTTTTTATGAGCTCACTGTGACACGACTGAGGGCACCTGTCACTTCTCTGTCTGGACAGCTGTAGGACCAGTCATCCAGCTACCTTTTCTGGCAAAGGACTTGGGTTATTGCATATGTAATGCATTACCTAGTTATAATCCTGCACAGCATTTTGCACAGAATATTGTTGATGAACTGACTCACTCGAAGATAAGGAATTGCTTACTGCAGCACCAAGTAACCGTATAAGGGGAAGCACACTGTTATTGGAAGATGCTTGGAAGAGCAGTCCTTTTATTGAGGCATTGATTGCACAAAGCAGGAGAATTGACTAAGGAAGCACAGTTTAAAGTGTGTTTTCTAATACTGTAGGGTCACACAGTATAAGAATAAATTATAAAAAAATTAAAAGTGGACAACATGTAGGCCTTGTCATGTTAAGACTGTGTAGTGAGTACAATATGTGCTGTATTGCGTGTCTGGCAAGCTAGGATCTAACGTGTCTAATTAAGAACTACCAAGCTAAGTTCAGTTTAGCATGTTTATACAGTAGTGTAGCTTGTTATGCATTTGCCCTGTGACAGAGCAAAGAACCACCCTGACTTGAGTGAAGGAAAGGGTGAAATTTCTTTATTAGCTGTGCAATCATTTACACAAAGGCTGATCTGTGTTTGTTTGAGATAAGGACAGGAAGTGTTTTCATTAGGTTACTGTTGGTCTCTTAACATATTAAATATGTTCAAAGTATTGTAGCCTGCACCCTAGTAAGAGTGCTTGCAGCTCAGTACTGTAGCTTGCTGGTTTATCTTACCTCCCTTGAAAATGGTGTTATGGATTGTTTCTTCTGCGCTGGAGGTGTCAATTAAAACAAGCATATCAGTGACACTTGCAGAACGTACACTCAAAATTAGAGCAATCCGTAAGATGAAAGGATATCACCACAATACGTATATATGCCTTGTATGCAAGCTTTATGAAAAAGTAAGACATGAATTACTTCACTTGAAGGTCTTTGCATGCTAAAGTTAAAGATTTGTTGATATCAGTATACTGCAGTTCGGTATAATGAATGAGGCCAGTAAATGTAGAAGTGGTCTGACACCACAGATCTATAACTGGATGTTGACTGTTCAGTTGTGATGAGGAGATGGAAGTGTGACACTGGTTCCACTTCCACCTTCTCCATAAGGGGAGTTTCAAAATAAGACTCAAGCCTCCGCATGGGGCCCCACACGTTTCCAGTTGCTGCCCACACTAATGTATATGTTTGGGATAGTATTTTTAATCGTGCATTACCTACATGATTCAGCAAGCGCGGTTGAGTAAGCCTAGATAAACATTGCAGATGAACATTAAGCCACAGGAAGCCAGTGAGCAATTATAAGTCAGAAGGGTTGGTGTTTGCTTTAGAATAAATTGCTTACACAAAAGTTCATGGACAAAAGCAATGACATTGTGCCATGGAGATTTGTTCATAGATTATTTTTTGCTCAGATTACCAGACCTCTTTCGTGCATATATATGTACTACATGTAGCGGTGAACATTTTATTCTGCTTTTATGCAAACTAAAGGAATAAGCAACATCCAAGTACTGTAGACATAAATATAAAGAAGGAAAAAAAAAATCTCATTGATCTTTTTTTTTCCTGTAGTGTCAAAATTAGCCCTCTTTGCATGAGGGCGTTAGTTCTATTCTTCCTAGTACATGGTACTATTCTGACACAGATCATCTAAGTAGGAAGAAACCCCTGTTTGTATGGTAGTCACCCATGTAGATTTCAGCCAGGTTATGTAAGCAGTTATGGCAGCTGAAATGTTTTGTCTATCAGACATCAAATCCCCATTGTCATAACAGCAAGATCACTTGCATCTCAATTTAAAAAGCAGTTTAAGAAGGTTAATTTTAGACAGCTGAAATAACCTGCTGTATGTGTGAAACCAATTCTGCAACAGAGCTAATGCAATTTGAGATCCAAATTTCACTCCACTAAATAGCTACTGACTGACTATTTGATTTGATTTTTTCCCTCTCTTCTCTCTCCAGTACCCCTTCATGTTCGGACTGCTTCTTGCTTTGTGCTGGTGTTCTCTGGTTTGTACAAGCCGCATCTACATGGGAATGCACTCCATTCTGGTAAGGGACAGAGGTTTATGCCACTATATTAAGATATAGAAAACATTCACATAAGAATTGCATTTTAGTTATAAATGAACATAGCATGCAGCATGTTGTGGTGATTAGTCTGCAGAGGATTTCAAAACTCCCACCACTGGAAATGGCTGGGAACCACATTGAAACTAAATTATAGCAATTGTCAATTTTATTTTTAATATGTAGTCTGTTTTTGACGCACACATGGAATTGAAACTCGCTGAAATTGATTGAGTGAAATTTGAGCCCTCTCCGGTTTCTCCTTTTTGAACTGCAAAGGTGTTCCGTTAATACACAAGCTTTACATGATTAAATTATTGCACACCCTACGGGAAAGCAGATTTAAAAAAAAAAAAAACTGAAAAAGGTATGCTGGTGTTGAAACTGTGTTATTCATTACAGGAATATGTTTTCTCTTGTAATGTGTCTCTGAAGAGTTTGGCAGGAAATAGAAACAAATTTGCTGGTAATGTGAGTCACCACTTTGTGTATTTCTTCTAGACAACAGCTTAAAGTATGTTAGTGAAAATCTAGTGACAAGCAAAATAGTTCAAGATTTCAACTTTCAGAGAGTATGTTGCAATTCTTTATGTAACAATTTAAAGAAAAAATAGTACTATGATTGCTATGTGTTGAGCATAGAGAAAATATATTGGCAATTGAGAGATGGCTTTCTCTCCTAAATGTAACATTCTGCTGTGTGGATTTATCTTGTGACTAATCTTATTGTGAAATGTAAAATACAGTGACCACCTCTGTGATGATTCACTAGCTACTGCTCAAGAAGACTGGTGGTTCCTGTAGTTAAAACAGAAGTACTCTTAACTGGCCTGTATACTGTAGCGCATCAGTAAGACATTCACTAATATCTGATCAGGTATGTGTGTAATATTGTGCTTTTGTCTCCCTATGTTTAATGACATCAGCCAAAAGGTTTGTCTGCTTGTCATGTTTATGATGCTTGAAGGTCTAGATGCTTTGAGCTATAGATAGTTGCTAAGAGTATCAGTTGTTGGGCCTCAGTGTTTTGCATCTAACGTGCAGCTTGCAAATATAGCAGGCAATCTGAGACCATGTTTTCCAATATAAACCCATTTGAAACCATGACAAGGTGCTGTCTTTCATGTGCTATACCAGTTCGTCATGTCAGTTTACAGCACCTTTATACTGTCTCTAGATTTCTGATGCCAAGCCCCAGTTTGAAGAAAGAGGCACATATCACGAACACCACAGGCAATATGAAGAAGCTGAAATCCCTTTACAGATGTTGAACTGCTACATCTCATAAGGCAAGCTGTAGAGCTGTGTCAGATTGGGCTGCAATGAGAGCCTCTTGGTGCATCAACTGCAGCATTGATAACTTTCAGGAAAAAAGTGCTAATTGGCGTTAGATCAAAAGAAATAGCTATGAAAAATAGCTAGACAATCCTTAGGTTTAGCATGAATTTTAATAGGCAGTTTTTTTTTATTGACCTAATTTTCTGTAACTGAGATATTCCAAGTGGGGATTCAGTATAGTATCATAAATGTGTTTTATTTTTCTTAGATGTAATAAACAAGGCATAACAAGGCATTCAGACTGCTGATCTTTGTATAGTTTTTCTGCCACAACACTAAGTTCCCTCATGTTGGTCTGAGTAAATTTAATGATGAATGGGTTAGAGGTTTATAAACTGAGAACAGAAAGATATGGGTTTATCCTTTTTTTATTAGCCTGCGCTTATGAGTTATATTTTTCAGACTTTGAATATGTAGTACATGCCCTGACTCCCATGTGATTCCTAAACCACTCACACCCACAGCTCTGCTCACTCTCTCTGAAGTTTCTTTCCAGAGACAACAGGCTCCTGCATGCCCCCACATCTGATTTAAATGTCTTAAATTATCTGCTGTGGTTGAATTATTCAGTTTGCCAATTCAGCAGCAGGAACTTAATCAAGTGTGTCCAAAGTACAGGAGTCAAAAGTGCGTTGAAAATCATCGAGCCTTGGTTGAAGGCTGTCCTGGTCAAAGGTGTAGTTTGCCCTTGTGGTCTGTGAGGCCACTGAGATAGCTGGGTGACTTTAAACCTTTTATGTGTGCACAGAAACCTTGTAGAGGTTCTCCTGTTGAATTTCACACTGAACAGAGAAGTACAGTGTAGTACCACTGAGAGCATTGAATGTTGGACACGTATCCCATTTCCATTTGTCCTTTTAAAAGGCCCACAGCTATTCGTAGTAAATAATAATTTATTGCTTGTCTACAGTTCTTTCCTGTAGCATTGTGCTTGGAACTTGGCTGAGCTCAGATACTGTATTTTGGCTGGAATCCAATCTTAAGACCTTTGCTTCCTCAATACATTGCAAGGAGGACAATGTCTCATTGAGAATGTGAAAGGACTGGCTAACCTTTATAAACATGTGAGGAGATAAAATAATGCTTCTGAGGTCACAGCATACGTGCTGTTCAGTATGCATTGCCTGTATATTACATTGGGGAGATTAATAACTATCTGAATGACATCTGGGTCAACACAAGTTTGGATTTCTTGCTATACTGTTAATGGGCACTATTTTAGTTGCCTTCTACAGTAAGAAAAAGGATCTGTGGTGCGTTCCAGCGAGTGTGTAGCGATGTAGCGGTCCCCTTTCACAAGACATTTATCTGACTTGCTTGCATGAAGTAGGAGACTCGAGTTGCGAAACCTACTCGAAGCAGGTGTTGTAAAAGCACATTTGGGGGATGCATTGTTATTTGCATGGGAACCATCCCTTTATAAATTTTCTCAATTACACCAGATGAAAAGTACAAATCTGTTGACTGCTCAATGCTTTGTAATGATCTGCGTGGGGTAGATAGGGTTTTAACACCAAGCTGCTTTATTGATCAGTCGGATATGAGAGCTGTTTTCACAGACTACAGTGCATTACAGCAAGACCTTTCTCTCAGTTCTCGGCAGCCTCGCACAATCTACACTTCTTCCTGTAGCATGGAGCTGACTTACAGAATGAAATGAACAAGCGGCACGCTAATGGAGGGGATATTGAAAGCACCTGCACTGCAGTGCTGCTTTACTGAACCATTTTAATGCAAAGAAGCTTGGGGCATAGAGGCATGATTTACTTTAATGGGTTTTGTTGAAATGTGTGATCCATTTTGAGAAGCATTTTCCTTATGCCTGTTGAAAGAGATCTGATGTTAGATGTTTTCCAAAAGGTGTGTCCTTTTGTGTGTTCTTTGGAACCAAATGCGTTATTGGTTTTGTTTTTGTAGAGACTATTAAGGGTTGTTACAAATTGGTGTGTACTTAGTTATGTAACATGGGGGTCTGCTGTAATATGCTTTTATAGAAAATGTTAAAGTAGAAAGCAGTAGGGGAGAAGAGTAGGGGTATAAAGTTAGGTAAGCAGCTCCTTTTGATCCCTGTGTAAAGCTCTTTCGATGCAGGAGTTGAGTCACCGATGTGGCCCAGTCAGCATCAGGGAAAGAGAAGAGCTTTTGTTACATGGAAGGATATAATCTGAGATCAGTCACCCACAGATCCCAGCAAGGGCAGGCAGACTGAATTATTAAACAGCCTAGTCACTCTCAGAGTACTGAGGCAGTGTTTTTAACCCCTAACTGTCAGATTGTTAATTTTTGTAAAACTGAGGTACACAATTTAAAAATAAAAACACATTTAGAATTATGCAAATTACTTGACAGTTAAACCGAATCACTGTGTGTGTTCCTACATGCCATGGAATGTCTTGGGGAATTTAAACATTGGGAAAAAAAGAGGGCTCTTTGTTTGGCATTAGTTTTCTTGGGGACAGGGAGGGAATGCAAATTATCGGTAGTTTATTCGTGTGGACTAAGACTTGCAGTAGCTAAGGGTTATTTTTAAAACCGTGTCTTCTATAGCGGTTGTTACTGCTTGTCTATTCCATCTTGCTTAGATCTTGCCAAAGTTAATGTTTCATTGATCAATAATTGATGATAAGGTTTTTAAGGTTTTATTCAAACTTTTCTATACAAGATAAAGTGCCAGTTTTGCCTAGCTTTTACATTACTATTTTTGTAAAAAAAAATTCTTAAAAGGCCCCTGCATACATCTACTGTAGGTTGTTTTTTACTAGTTTAAAATCATAGCATGTATTTACAGTGTTATTACTGACCGCACCGCAAGAAGTGAATGGATTCTGACTTTGCTCCTTTTTTTCTACCACAGGATGTCATTGCTGGATTCCTGTACAGCATGCTCATATTAGTAGTCTTCCAACCAGCACTGGAAATCATAGACAACTTCAACCTGACCTGTGCTTACGCTCCCCTCATTATCATCAGCCTGCACCTGGCCATGGGGCTCTTTTCCTTCACCTTGGACACATGGAGCACATCACGGGGAGACACTGCAGAGATCCTGGGCACAGGAGCTGGCGTTGCCTGCGCCTCCCACCTCAACTACGCGCTGGGACTGATGCCGGACCCTCCCCTGATGCTGCTGCCGTTCTCCCCCCCGGCCCTCACTGCCGGACTGGTGGGGAAGTCAGTCCTGCGTTTCTTGCTGGGCATCCTCATCCTGCTCATCATCAGGGCTGTCATGAAGGCACTGACCATCCCCCTGGCATGCAAAATCTTCTGCATCCCCTGCCAGGATGTCCGGAAGGCCCGCCAGCGCATGGAGGTGGAGCTGCCGTACCGCTACATCACCTACGGCACAGTGGGCTTCAGCGCCCTCTTTCTGGTTCCTTGCATCTTCAGCTACCTACATTTGTCTTGATACTGATCAAAGCCACTTCTCCCCCTCCTCTAACCTGCTTACCCCCTCTACCACGCCCAAGAACAGGTTCCCCGAATAACTGAAACCACTAGCACTAAGACCTGCTTGTTTAATGTTCAAGTTGCTTTTTGTTTTGCTTTTATTTTTGTTTTGTAATAAGTTTTTCACCCTAGAGAACATTTGTTTGGTTGAACTTACTTTTGTTGCTGGAAACCTGTGTGTTGAAACCAGTTATCAGAAATAACTCCACACCTTCAGATGCTGTCAGCTGACTCATTTGTGCCTTTAGTTAGCAACGCAAGCAACTTAACAGCATTTTCCCAGGATTGTAAGTCCTACGTTATAAGGATTTTGGTTCTCAAAGAACGAGCAAGATGGAGTGCTGTGCATTTTACGAAAGAGGATGGTACGAAACATGTAACCATATAATGGTTAACACACATGCCCAAATGTTACTGCTACAAAATCTTATGAAAAAAAAAAACTTTTTTGCAAAATGTTTAGCATGTTATCAAAGATAACAGGAAGCCGTTGAAACGAAATATGACTTGTGTAGGTAGCATCTAATAAAGAATTATTAGATATTCTTGTCTAAGAACTAAGTATGGAAAACTTGAGAGAGAGACTGGTAATCTACCCTGTGAATCAAACATCTGTTGTACTGTTTTAACAATCAAACCCACTGAATACACCGTTTCATTATTTATGGTCCAAAGCAGACTCATTTTAATTTCAAATAAACGTATTCAGTATTTAACTGACCTATATGAATTATAATTGGCTGAAAGACAGCTGTTTAATAAAGACGGTCAATCTTTGCATTTTCAACGGCCCTTTATTTTTTTCCTAATATCACTCATTTTCTCAAATCATGTTCATGTCCAATAGTCACAGTGGACACTCTTTGAAAAGGAAAGTACATTCAGCTTATTGGAAAAATCTGAACTCTTTCTGGAAAAGAGATGAAAACGCATTTGAAAAAAAACGCAAAAACAGCGTCAAGTAACAGATTTTCACAAAGTACGTGAGAGAGGGAGAATTGCAAATACAGAAACTTGCCAAAGCATTTTGTTTTGTTGTGGACTTTCTTTAGTAATAAACAAAGCTGTTCAGTGTGTCTAGAAGGAAGGCAGGTCCCTAACACTGAAAGATGCACCTCCAGCTTTCCTGCTTACCCATCACTGATCATAACATTGGTATCCGGGCCAGGCATTCGACAGTTTCCTGTCTGTACAGAGCATGGCCCAGGCTACAGACAGTGGCATCCTGTGATTAGCACGCAGTGTAGTGAGAGATGTGTAGAACCTCTCCGGGTTGGAAAAACAGCGCTGTCATGTCGGAATCCAGAACAGAGGTCTATAATCTATCTATTCCATCTAAAGAAAGGCTAGCCCAGGGCCCTTTCCTGTACATTTGCATGTTTTCACTTTGTGTCCACAATTGTCAACCTAGTCCTACAAAACAAAAAGGTTAAAATATTGAGAATAATTGACTGGATAGTAAAATCCCCCCCACCCCCCCTCACTTGGTAACAGATGGCGATGAAGAGCTTGTTGTCAAAGTCTTATTGTTTTCAATAAAGTAGTTCTGGTCTCTTTCCCAAATGACCATCAGATTCGCTGCTTTGATACGGTACATGGCTATGTTCTGATTAGAATAAAAATGATATTGTTTATAATATGTATGAAATACAAAGGCACTGTTATTTGTACTAAGAATGTATTTCTGAGATCAGAATGAAAAATGTTAACCACTAATTCCATGACTTCATGTATTTATATTCCACATTTTCTCCACTGTAAAGCTCGTATGTGCATGTGCTGTGCCCTTTCCCCAGGTGACTGTCTGCTGATCCTATAGCCTAACTGAGAAAAACTGTTTTACCAAACAAGTAAAGATACAATAGGTTTTTAACTGTTTGTATATCTCCAGTTGTGTATGTTTGTTCCAGTAATCCAGATGTCAGTAAGATATACCAACTTAATTGTGCTGAAATTGTAACTAGTACTGTCAAAATGAGCGTGTGTAATCTGTGTCTTGGATCAGCCACACTTGAGGCAGTTCAATAGCATGTGATACAAGCGGTAACCTGAAGATTGAGCACTCTTGCACTCAAACATCACCAGCAGTAGAGAATCCTGCAAAAATATGTCCTGGTATTTCAAATAGCTGAAGGCTTTCTGTTCCTAATATTTGGAAGAATTAGCACCTTATTAATAAGCCTACTTCAGATGCTTAACATATCACCAGAAAGATATAAAGCTGTCTAACAGTACAATGCTGTGGTACTATATGTCCCTATTGCCAGAGCAAGCATGCAACAATATTCATAAAAGTAATTGCGCTTTTTTCAACAACAAAAAATATAGCAATATCCGAACATATGAGTTCCCATTGAGACCACAGAGTTGTACCCGGTCCCATAGCACATTAGTGATAGCAACAGTAGTACGATATAGACCCAGAATATCAAGTGGGTACAAGTACGGTTATGAAATTAAACTCATTATCTCGATCATGGCTGGGCTTAAAATTACATTTATAGCCATAGCAGTGTTCTTTACTTCCTTTGCGTAGTGGAGATATGTCTTAATTTTTGGTCTACAGTATTTGGTAGAAATGTTAGTGTTTCTGTGACTTAAACTCCCATGAGGTTGAAGGTGCTGTGAAACTTTGGTATTATGATTTTATTCGTTTTTGGAAGATTCTTTGTTGGTTTTCTAGTTTTTGCCTCGTTGTACATAACATTCCCAGTTAATATGTGCATTGACTGGCTTCTTAAATACAGAAATTGGGTCCAAATGGATCAAATAATAAGCACTGCTTTTTGAAATAATATGTTGACCAAATAGAGGGAATCAAGCCCATAGTTTTAAGAAGGTTAGGTCAGCTCTGTTCTTATAGAAATCCTAGTGCCTTTACTGTGAGATGGTTCTTGTTTGTGTAGAAGCATTGCAACCTGGTGTATATTTGCCAATGCTTGTGAGAGTGGGCTCCATTACAGCTATGTGATTATCTGTAGAATGTGTTGAATAACAAAACGTAAAAATGTATGGGGTGTTATGAATAACATTATTATTTTTTGTTTCAAACCAAATGTCTCTTATCATATCAAAATCCTATGTCATTAAACGGTCCTCTTTTCCACATTTGTTTCCAAAGCACTAATATAAAAAAGTACTATATGTTCATCATCTTGATGTATTTTTTTATCTGCATTTTTGTTGTTCATGTTAGATAAAAGTATGTCGTGAATCATCATTAACTTTTAGCCTGCTTAATAAAATTTGCACAAAGAGCCCTTCATATTTTGGGGACAAACTCTGAATATTGTTTTGTAAGTGTGCAATGTTTGATTTTAGTCTGAGATTGAAATGCTTTTTTTTTTTTATCGGATGCATAATTTGAAGCCTGTTCTCACCAGGAACGCTGGGGCCATTCTACACCAGGTTGAACAGGTGTAATGAAAGTATTAATAAACTGCTTTAAGGTCAGTTTGTTCAGTGAAACCATTTAGAACAAGACCTGGTCTGAACATACATGAGTTGCCCATATCTGGTAGACCAGTCTCTTTCAGTTAATTTCTGTTCAGGGCCTTGTTCTAATAAGGTCCTTGATTAATTAACTGACCAGTCCAGAGCCTTGTCCAAACCATGAATTCAATTTTAGGGTCCACAACATTTTTTGAATCACGCCCCATCTGAGCAAGATTTGTTTAGGCAGAAATTCTGAGAAAACAGGTGCCAAAACGTTGTTTCAATATGTGGTCGCATTTCAGCTCAGTTAGCTGTTCTTCTACCTCCCCTGAAAGACTGGTTGAACTAACAAGTGACAAACGGATCATGAGCCCAGGGAAGTGAGCTGCAATCTTCTTGGAAGTAGTCTCGGAACTGTTCTTCGGTCCCGTCACGTGTTCAGCAATGGGAGCTTTCAGATCATTGTAATCCACAGTGCCGCCACAATACTCAACGAAATCTGAAAATGTAGGAAACGTCTCAGTTTCCATTTGATAGTCGAGAGGCTCAAATGTACTGTTTTTGAACAAAGGCTGTTCCCTTGTCCGTAAGGAGGAAGATATTTGTGTCCTTTGCGTAGACACATTTACTGAATTTAGACAGTCAAAAATATCAACCAAATAAGCATGCAGAGCCAGCCAAGAGTAATCACGAATGTGGTTAGCTAGATCCGACTTTACATCGATTAAGAATGTTAGCCTCCTCACGTAGCTCAAAAAGGCTAAGAAGTACTCTCCAATGTGATAATCACCTTACATCGGTGTGAAATAGTAGGTGCTGATGATCAGATCCCATTTAAGGAGTTGGTAAAAAAAAGAAATTCCTCCAGAAGTATCTCATCATGCATAAATCTGACGTAAATAAGCAGTTGAGCAGCTCCAGCGATATCGGTCATCAAGTTGTATGGCATGGAATTGGCTCATCTTGTAGTTTAACGCTTGATCTTTCACATCATTGGCAAGTTTTGAAATTCAGAGACTCGCTGAGTTATTTGACAATGGAATGGCACCAACCTGCAGTGCAGATTTCCCCAAACATAACAGAACAAATGTCCTTTGCAGCTGGCAAAACCAGGGTCTCCGCTATTGTGAGGTTTACAAAGTTTAGCAACCTGGTATGACACCGCATAAGAAGTGGAGAGGTTTACAAAGTTTAGCAGCCCGGTATGACACCACATAAGAAGTCTTAAGAAACTTGTCAGACACCATGGAATGCTTGCTTCTAGCGTTTTTTTTGCTGATGTACTGCCTCAAGTTTTCTTTCGAAAAAGTTAAGTGACTTATCCTTCAGTCCAGGATGTCTCGTCTCCAAATGCCTTCGCTGTTTGCAAGGCTTCGAGTTGTCATTAGCCAGTACATAGCCACAGATGACACACTGAGGACGAGTTTCGATGTGGGTGGGCCCTCAACTTAGGTTAAGTTTAAAACATTTCAATTGAGATTATTAGAAATGAAATGAGTTCCCCTCCAGGACATGTTTACAATTCATATACAGTCTTCACATTCTGACTGCTCGTACTTATCTTTCACAGGACTGCAAATTGATTTGTCCTCATTGAACAATGAATAGAGATTATAATATGACTGGCCTTTTTGACACTCGTGTGGGTGACAACTTTGAAGCATTGCAACCAGCACAAAAGCAATGAACTAGTATATCTCCCAAAAGAGACTAAAAATATATATTATTAAAAATAATATATACTAAAAATATATATATTATATGATACAACATACTGTAGCGCTAAAAAACACACAAACATTTCATGAAGAGTTATGATAACACAAAAGAGTTGAATGAACTGTAATATAGTGTTCAATGGTTCTGTTTTTTTTTGTAGTTGATAATGTTAATTACAGTCCTGAATTTAGCTAAAGAAAAACAATACAGAAAATCTTGAGAGGGGTGCTGCATATTGCAAACAAAGACTACTGTTCAAAAGAACATAACAGAACAGGAAAGCAGAAAAGTTGTCACCCGTCATGTAAGCAGCTGACAGCACTTTGATTGGAAGACCAGTCCAGTCTGGTAATATTGCTCTTATTGACTTCTCGCCACAGTTCCTCGTTCCATTTCCAATAACAAAATAACATAGCAGAGAATGTCCTTCGATACAACACCAATGGTAAAGATTAGATAACGTGTACTTTCTTACACCCATTTAACAAGGGTATTTGAAGTGAGGGGAAAGATAATACTAGCAAGCAAGAAAGCAGCCACGCAATGCCTGTTCTAACTTTCTTACTAGTTTTAAAATCATTTTCCTTTGCACCACGCCTGCGTGTTTGTGCTTTATACTGCAAAGGGCTCATGTTTGACCAAAACAAAATATTTAAAAGGGAACAAAGCTCTGTGGCTAGTACCAGCCCTTTCCAGTTCTGTTGGTATCTGCCCTCCTGCTTATAATCCATATGTTGTCAGGGAAAAGCAGGTTTGTATGCAAGCATGATGTTCACTCATACCCAATTCATTTGTTACTCAAACATCTTCAGTCACAGATATTATATTACAGTTGGGCAGCTGGTGATGTGCTCTGAGCTCCTTCTGTTTAATTTACAATGACGGCCTTGTCATCACAACCTTTTCCTCCTCTCCCATTTGAGACAGTAATTTCAATATCCATCTATCTAAGCAGTGATGTCAACCATTATATCAAATTGAGCCCACGTTTACTCATGACAGAATAGCTTTGTGTGCTCTCTCACAAAGAAAGTTCTATTAAAAGAGCACATTCAGTAAGACCATGAAGTAGAATGTTAAAGCATTTGTCATTATAATAGAATTTAATAACAGTAATTCAGAGAAGCCACATGGAATTGATCATGCGCCAAGTGCTCATCTTCTACTGACTCAGTGACCCTCAGTCTACTCACTGTAACGATACACGCTACCTTTGTGCAGGCAAACTCATATGACTACTGGAACTGTAGTTGCATAACGTTTATGAAAGTAAGCTTTTATCAGAATAGGAATTGAAAGGTGATACATTGTGTTTCTTTTTATGTGCATGCCACACTTTCTAATTATGTTAATTGAATATATTGCCAGTTATCATTTTATTTTTAGTCACAGGTTGTTTTTGCCAGTGTTACAGTAACAACAATGTGTTAAAAAATAAGGTATGTAGCTCTGTCTTGAATTTGTGTTTTATATTTCAGCTAAATGTTGGCATTGTAGCATGTGGCTCATAAGACCAGTCAGTGCATTTGCACCCAAAGAAGGGTGGATTCACGTCATGTTGAATCCAATATCTATAGCCTGTTTCATAAGCTAGAGCCTTTTCTTGAAAAAAAATGCAAATGTGTGATGAATGTGGTCATGACGTGGTGAACCACTGAAGTGAAAACTGGTCTGTGGCCACATCTGATATATCAGCAATTACCTATAGATGGCAGTATTGGGTCCCAAAAGGAAAAAACAAGGTCAACATTTGTATGCGTCCAAAAATACAACACAATGCTATACAGATGTGCTATACTGTATGCATATTAATGACTTTTATTTATAAAGATGTAACTATTTAATTTTATACTTTAGTAATGTTTTTAATTATTCGGGACATAGCACGTGCCCATGGTGTTACTGGATTATATTTTTCAAGGTTTTCTATATTTCCCACGACTTTCTTAGGCGTGTCACCCTGGCTATATATATATCACCATTCTCGACAGCCTTGGAGCTTGACAATAAGAAATACAAATGAGTGAGTAGGTGACCCCTGGTGGTTATATTCTAAAACTGCAAGGAAATACAAGTGCAGTAATTTTTGGGTAACGCAGCGGTATTTAATTTGTCGTTTTACTACTATGATATATATTACAAAAAATAATAAATAAATACAATTTTAAAAAGATTCGTTTTAGGCACAGTGACAGCTTGGTGTATTGTACTGCCATTTGTAAATATATCACATTTCTTGCTGTTACTTGCTCTCTCTATATACTGTTAGAATGTTACCTCTGAATGGACACATAATAAGAAGAGTTAAACGTTTCCGAATAAATAATACGAGAGGCCGTCGAAAAGCACGGGCAATTTATCTGACAATATTTTTTTTTTGGGCGGAACTAACTTGTCTGGTAGCAGTTCACCCCTGAGTGTTACACAGCGGACACACACGAGCGCAGCAGCAGTTCTATGCAATTGAAAGTTAGCAAGCTCCTAGCAACAAGCAAAGCGATCTAAACGCGATTACAGGTAGTATGAAAAAAAAAAAAAATGCGCGTTTTTAAAATTCGAGCATGCTCTATTAATATCCAGAATGTTAAATACAATTCCAGTATGTTGTCAGTAATGAAACATGTATTTCTTTTCACGACCTATTTAATGAATTACTGCAATTCATTGTGTCTGCTTCGGCAATTATATATTAGAGATTTTTGTTGTTGTTGTTGTTTTTTTGGGGGGTTTTTTCTGTAAACGTTGTGTGTGTATAATTGTGACCTCACCGCATACGGTATGTTGTAGCTTTTATTCCACTTCGCTTTTTTTGGCACATCGCGCATGAAATAAGTCGACTACAGAACATGTCTTGCATCCTTATGTGTCACGTGTCCCTCTCCCCTGTCAGAAAGCTTGTTAAAGGACTGTCTAAATGAATACTGCTTTGTAATGTTTCCGAATGTGCTTGTACCTATAGAGTAGTAAAAGACCTCAGAGGGTCACGTGATTGACTCACCCTAATCCTCACCGTCTCAAACGGTTCTTATTGTGATTTCTGTGACATGTACAGCACTTCACGTGTCAGCTCAGGAGTGCAGCAGGCCCTTCTATTAGTTAGGGTTACATTTATTATGCTGTTAATAATTGCAACTTAACCAAAATGAAAACAGGCTGATTAAATGAGTTATTAAAAAAATAATATAGTGTTGTGATTGCTCAAAGTACAGTATCTAGGCCTAGTCATTGTTTTCAAAATCACATTAGCTAGACAAGATTTAGGGTGTTATGCATAGTAGAGTCAAAATACAATATGTTATATATTTTCTCTCTGAGATTATGTGGTCTGTATGATTGATCTAACAATAGCAAATCTTCTGTATATACAATGCTCTCAAGGCACGGTGAGCTTATTGAAACATGTGGTCATTATATATTTATTAAACATCCTGAAGCGATTCATTGATTTTCTTTTTTGTTATAGGTGCACTAGATTGTCTCATGATCTGGCAAGAGCAGTTATAACAATGGAGGATTTTGAGGGACAGTTTGCCGCACTTTCCATTGCAAAATGATCAGAACAGACTAAAGTACCAACATACCTGCTGGACATCGATTGTTCGAAAACAGCAGCCGGAGCATGGAACCAACAGTTAGTCGCAGTTTCCTGTTCAAATCGATCAATACATGTATACAACAAACAAACGTTGGGCCTAGTAGGGCAGTACAGTGGCCATTCTGGTCCAGTTTGTGTTGTCAGATTTGCCCAGACATCTGACAATCTGCTGTCCTTCGCCTCCGGTGATGGTACAGTGAGGTGCTGGGACGTGCGCACACCTGGCACAGACGCTGTCCAGGTCTTTAGAGGATACCCTTCCAATGAGCAGTTTCGATGTGAACTGCAGTGATCTGGTAATCTGTGCAGGCACAGAGAAAGTGGATGAAGACACTTTCATGGTCTTTTGGGATGCACGGGTTGTTAAAAGTAATGGCACAGCTGGGGCTCAGCCTTTAGGGGTCTATTCCGAATCACACAACGATGACATCATTCAGGTATGTTTCCACCCCAGCAAACCAGACGTGGCCATTTCAGGTTCCACTGATGGGCTGGTCAATGTGTTTGATATAGGCACAGATACCGAAGATGACGCCTTGCTTGCAACATGCAACTCTGATTCTTCAGTCAGTTCCATCACTTGGTCTGGGGAGCAGTATGATCAGATCTGTTGTCTGACCTATGATGAGGGTTTATTCTGATGGGACCTTGCACAGCTGGAAACAGAAGAGCCTATTACACTGTTGAGTGTTCAGGATGCCCATGAAACAACAGAAATACAAGGTGGGCCCTTGGACTATTTGATCAGCGGAGTGTACCACGAAAGGCCGAAGAAGCTGGTCGTTGTTGGTGGAACGAACACCGGGAAGCTTCATCTTCTGGATTGCAGAGCTGAGGGGCTGAGGCATATGTGTGCTCTACAGGACAGCCACTCCACTACCGTGCGCTGCTTCCACTGGCATACAGGGGAAGACTCTCTGCTTACCGCTGGGGAAGATGCACAGCTCCTGCTTTGGAAGCCAGGTGCTGTAGAACATTCCACTGGAAAAAAGGGCTAGATGAAAAGTGTCCTCTGTCCAGCAGAAAACCAGGGTTCACAGCAAAAACATGTGCAAAAGGAAGAAGTGATTGAGAACCACTGAAACCTATTTATTTTCTTTTTTTATGAACAGTTTCCGCAGATACTTGTAGTGATAGAAAAGCAGGGGGATTATAGTACGAGTGTGCGTTTGTTTAAATGTTATTTAGCTTCGGGGACTGGCAAATGATATGGACCTTACTATTGGCTAGAAAAAAAATAATACTTATTTATAAGGTTCATAGCTTGAAGCATGCCAGAATTGGCTCTTTCAGATCATGTGTTGGATTTTATTCTGCTTTCTGTCGCAAGAATCTCATTAAGGATGCAGTGTAACATGGATTTTGTGTTATTTGTTTGTTAGCCTATAAAAGAACAGAAGAAAACCCCTCACAATAATGAAAGCAGATAATTTTTACTGTAAGACTGAACCACATGAGCCTTTATAAATCAGGCCACCAGAGGAAATGCAGCCATGAATTTGTATTATTTGCAGTTATTACTGGACTGGTTTTATTGATTCCACCTTCCATTAATGCCTGAAACAGTGGCTAATATATCACACCTTTCTTACTGTCACATTTCCTTTAGAACTTTCCCTTTTGGTTAAATATATGCTCCCTGTGGAGTTCATTTTTTGAACCTAATTGTATATTGAATTTCAGTAAGGTTAATTTAGCCTAAACTGTGTGTGTTGGATTAAGATATTTTATTTACATTTGTAAATGTATTCCCGAATTGTACTGTATTCCTGACCGTATATTTTCAAAATATTCCTGTTTACATACTGCATATAAACCTTTAAGAATGTATTTTATGAAATGTCTTTACCGGTTGTGAGCAATAGGATACAGCTGGCAGCTATGCCACCTCCAGCTATTACATTTGCTGTTAAAGTTGATAAAATCTCATCTTGCAGTCATGATGTAAGACTGGCGGCTGGGCCTCAATTAATTGATTGCACCCTTGAAATGTCATTAGTAAAGCAAATGACCACTGACCTAACGAAATGTTTGGTCAGCAGAAGTTACTGCCTCAATTCAGAAAGTGAATATTGTGATGTAAGGCAGTGTGACCTAGGGGGGGTAAACTATCAAAGAACATAGTGGCACTACAAGTTCCATTGTTACTTTGTTTTCATAGATATTTTCACCTGCTGAACACCAAATTACACTACAAACATTTAAAATCAGTTTTTACACTTGTTGCTAAGGAACAACAGTGAACTGTTAAGACCTGTTTTTCAGGTATACAGTTTTACAACGGGAACAAGAAGCCATTTGTTTATTTAAAAAAAAAATGCTGTTGTGCAGGAACAAAGATGGACTTGTAGTCACTGTTAACTGCACCCAATCAGAACACTGGGATTTCTGTTGAACACTTTCTATATAACAATGTAAGGTGTATTACAAACTAGAATGTTTCACACCTCACCGATATGAAGGTGTACATACTTCTCAGACCATCCCAACATGGTGTTCCGAAGCCTTGCAAGCTTTAAATCATAAATGCTAATAGAAAACAGCCGCTCCCACATGTAGTAAAGGACGTTTCAGGCACTTTGTGGTTCCAGGTCAGGTGTAAAAAATGGGCTGTACCTTGAAACTTGCAAACAAATCTCATTAGGTTAACTTAAGGCAGCACTGAAATGATTTATCTTGCCCCATCTGAAAGTAATTTATATTAATTTTTTTTTAATATTAAAGGGATAAAAAGTATGTATTTTAATAGCTGGTTTTGAATGCCTTCTAACAGTCGCATCTTATGTACTGAACAGAAAAAAGTAAGCAAAAAGTCAAAATGAGGTCCCTTATGGAAGTCATTTGAGGGCCACTGCCAGTGGTATGAATGAACCAAATAAAGCAGCGGTCAGAGATCATGAGAACTAAGGACCTGCTTTTAAATATAGGTTCTATTTTAGTCTGGTATGGAGTTACTGGCATGTGAAATAAATCCATAAACAAGACCACTAATACATCACAAAAGCATTCTGTTTAAATAAAGTGAACTGACGATTGTGTATGTCTGATTGCAGTGGAATTATGGTACATTTGAGCCAGGCATTTAATCAAATAACTACAAATAAGTATGTAATTTGACCAACTGTTTAAAATGACTGACCATTTGTTCAAATGAGTAGTTTCACAGAATGAATGGTACATATGTTATCCTGTAATTTGCTGATATATTACAGTGGTCATAGGCAATTCACAGCAGCAAGGAGCCTTGTTTTGTGGGGGGCATTCTGCAGCAGGGAGTGACATTTTCAGTGTCCATGGTTTACCTATCACATGGAATAGAGATATCGGGTTATTGTTTAATTTCAATACAGGTATAGTTTCTATTTGTTTTAAAAACATAAAAATACATGCTTGTAAAGGTATGTTTATGTGTGCTGCTTTCAAGTGCCAGTACAGTTGCACAATGTAGATATGGAAACCCTTAATCTAGCAGCACCCTTCACTTTGACCTGTTACCTAAGATGGCTACCATACTGCTTTAAAGACTTAACACAAAGGTGTCCAATCCTGGTCCTGGAGGGCCATTCCACCCCAGGTTTAACAGGTAAAATGATATAATGAACTACTTCAGATTCTGGAAGGAGGTTAAACGGGTTCAATTAAACAATTTAGAACAGAGCTGGAACAAAGACCAGGCATGGAAAACTTAACTTTGGCTACCCGTGCCCTAATGCTTCCAGATAACGGCTTCCTACTTATTGCAGAGTTGTATTCTGTGATGCTCCTGGTCAAGAAACCATTTGAGGTAGTGACTATATTTGCAGGTAGATGTGAGCTCTGCATGCAAACTGTTTCTGACCAGGACATTAACCTCTGATCAGTCACAGGCTTTGAGATAGAGTCTTTGCAGAGCTGTATTCTATGATTCTCTCAATAAAGTTACATTTCAAGTTTAAAAAAAAAAAGAAAAAAAAGTTTCTCTGCAACATTGTTTTTGGCAGTATCACAATATTTGATTCAGATCAAACACTTTTTTGCTTTGACTACATATGAAACTCCTTAAATTATGTCACCCTGAATGCTTTGTTTTTAAATACAAAAAAAATAAAAAAATAAATCTTACATATATTTTTATTTAAGATAGGCAAATAATAATCATGGGTTGGGTTATGTTTAATCTTAGTGCTACAAATGCCAAACACTTGAATAGCACAAATGTTATCTTCTCATCACATCATTAACTGCATCACCAAGAAAATACCAAAGAAGAGCAGATTTCACAAGACCAAACAACAATCCCCTTTGTCACAAGCATAATACACACTGCAAAATAATAGCATCACAGGGCAAGGCTATGAAGGGCTGTCATTCCACAGTAGACTCCCCCAGTTAACCACAACTTTAGAGTTTGGAAACAATCAACCCTTTTACAGAACTCAAAATGAACAGTAAGAGTGCCGCAACTGTTGACATTCACTGTTTAGTCATTCATGTCAAAAACATGGATTAATTGCCAATGATACCTTCCATACATACTACAAGAAGGGATGTGCAGCAATGGCACTCCCACTGTTAACTTCATATTCTAAATTCCAGATGATAATGTCCACAGCTACTGTGCAAACGAGGTTTGATGGTGAATTGTGACTGGCAAAGTCACTACAAAACAGCTTTGCTTTGAATTTTTAAAAAAAGAAATGTAAGTTTGCTGTAATTTCCTGAAAATATAAGGTGTTCATCAATACAAAAACTATTTAGTCTGAAAGCAGGGTTCCAAATCTGATCTGCATACAGTATAACAGCAAGAAGGTTCAGTACTAAAAAGCAAAACTAAAACAAATACTTAACATCACAGACACATTTATATATATATATATATATATATATATATATATATATATATATATATATATATATATATATATATATATATATATATACACACACACACACACACACACACACACACACACACACACACACACGCTGGATAAATACCATGAAAATGTAGTGGGGGACAGGGTTTAAATGAATGGTCCCTGTTTGTCTTGTCTGTATGAAGAAACTCAAAATGCAAATTGAATTAATCATAGATGCATCACAGTTGTTTCTTGCTAGTTGATAATATTAAGATTCTTGAAGAAAAAAAAAAAGTTGCAAACAATAAAATACTGTCCCGTTGCCGAAGTAAATCATCCACCTGTAATCCCACAACAAGGATTTTGCCCTTAGTTTGTTTCTCTACCTCTTGTTTTTAGGTAAAACAAGTAATTTACACTTTCTCATCCCCTAAATTATAGCTATTGAATCACGGCGAGTTGTTTTGTATGTCTAGGTAGCATGTGAATGTTTAGATTGAGGTCCACGTTTTAGTTGTAGCAGATGTTTGGTAACTGAGTAGAATTACATCATGAAAAAATGTTGTAATATTTTGAATAGGGATCATATTTAAAACTAAGCAATGTACTGCAACCCTTTCTGATTGTAAGTTTAATGCCAATTTCATCGGGACATAACATAAAATCTGTAACAGACACAGCAAAGTATAAATAATAAAAAGGAAAACCGATTCACAACACACACACACACAATGATGTTGGCAGCACAGTCGTCAATACAGGTACATTTTCCCACCTATAAACTTTGTATCTACTGCTAATGCTTTGGGACGTGTTGTACTCAGAAGGAATCTGTGTCCAGTGGCATCTTTTCTATAAAGCGGTTTCCGCTGGCCAAGCCATTGCAGTGACGACGGAGAACTGCTTCACAGAGAAAACTTAAAATAATAATAAAAAAAAAAATAACCAAAATAAAAAACGCGTTTTATGATGCTCCAATTAACCCATTGTGCACAAGAAGGTCATGTGCTTTCGTTGTTTGTTTGTTTTTTAAAGCGTTCCTCTTATAAGAACTCTAATCCTGAATGAACTGTTTCCTGCCTGAAGCTACAATGTAAACTCCTGCACCTTTCACGCTGCAGGTTATTTGGCGACACTAGTAGGGCCCGGACCGAGACGGCCAAGCCAGCAACCAGCAGCGGGTTCGTCCTCAGTCCATACGGGTACTTTTCCAGCTTCGCCTCCTACCCAATCTCCTTCCTAGTCGCTTTCGCTCCAACCCAACGTATTTATTCATCTCTCTGGGAGGGTCAATTGATGGACGCCTTGAATCAACCAACCCCTCTCGTCTTTCTTTCAAACCGCCCAATGGCTGTCGTACCAAGGCCAGACCCCGGCAGCAGGCTAGAGTGTGTCTGTGTTATGTGTGCCATGGACTCAGCCCAGTAATATTGACAATAGGGTGAAGGGAAATTGCCCCAATTCACATAGAGTGGAAAGAGAAATATACAGAGGTGGCCTGCGAGCAGTAAATTCTGTCATTCATCAGGGAATGTGGTTAATTTAGATTCGTGTTTATATATTTCGTTATTAATGGGACTCGGAGGATTATTTCGTTAGAAGGTAAAAAGAGGTGCTCCTGGGTTTGGCTTTCTGGAAAGGCCAAGATTGCTTTCCTGCTGCTGCTGCTGTTGGGAGAGGCATATTGTACAGGACTAAAAACACCCAAGTGTTGATAGAGTTAACCGGGATCATTACTGCTCATCATCTCTCTTCATAGACACAAGAGGATCAAGGTAAAGTGAATTACGCTTCATTACGTCTAGAGCCGTGCTAATATGATGCCCATTTAATTAAATATATAGGTTCTTATATATATATATATATATATATATATATATATATATATATATATATATATATATATCTTTACCTTATATGTTTACCTTATGTGTTAAAATAAGCAAGAAACATAATCAAAACATCAATAGGCAAATGTTGCATTTTATATGCAGAATTGTTAAATGTGGTTTAACTTGCTGTGTTACACAAATACAACTGTACTAGTGTAGTAGTTAATACAAACTGTTCACTTGGGTTACTGTGCTGAAGGCCTACGTCACAGCAGTAAGCCGTTTTATTCATGCTTCAATGTTGAGAAACATACACTAAATAGACTATTCTTTAATCGAATCTTTAGTAGTTGGCAAAGAACGAAAAGTTGGTGAAAAATGCAACAAATTAATGAGACGAGGGGGGGTTGTATACCAAGTGCAGCCGGCTGTAGCAAAAACAGAAAGTTGTTAGAAATAATTTGAGGCATAAACATTGTTTTATCTTTTTGAACAGATTGCTTGCCTCCGTATCGTATCGACAGCATTACAGTTATCGGGTTGCATTTGTACCGGTGATGTACTGCAGACGCACGCAGGCATCCATTTGAAACTTTTAAACGATGGGTTACTAACTTACTGCTTGTTTTGTTTCTGTATTTCTTTTTCTTTTTTCTTTTTTTTAAAAAGGTCCATTACATCCTGCATGTCAGTTCATCATCAGTAGGCCAGCCATTTAGCTATGCGATAGACTGTATCAAATTTCATTGGCAGTCTTTCACACCTTTAAGGAATTTAAGAAGCTTGCCTTGATGCATTAAGGTAGCGCCTCTCCTGTGTCAGAAATTTGTACAAACGTCACCCCGGCTTTATAACTTTTTGAAGACTTATGTACAAGATGTGTGTGGCCTATTTCAGCGTGCTGCCTTAGCACACGCCTCTTCTCGCTTAGTAATGGCTGAGAACGTTTATCAAATTGTTGCAATACAAGAATTATGTTGCATGGTTTGCATTCAGACTGAGCTGCTAGTTACTTTTAAATTCGATTTACTGTACAGATTTCTGTTTGCAAAATGTCATACTGTAGTCATGTTCAGTACTGCACTTGTAATTTGTAGCTCACGTGTATACTTTAGTGTGATCTTCACATTTGCACAGGCTGCATGTCCATGCTTGGGTAGATATTTATCTGTGAATAATCTGTGCATGTCCATGCTTGGGTGGATATTTATCTGTGAATAATCTATGCAGTATTCAGGATAAAAGTTAACATTACTACAGCTTTAACTTCATTTAGCACACATTTCATTGCAATAACTGTATTTGTGATGTATTGTTTTCATTGTTTAATTGCAAGTGAAGTTCCACAAAAGTGACTTGTAGAGTTTAACTTCTCACTAGAGTGGCAGCACATGTTCAAGCATAGCTGCAGAAATAATTTACAAGTGTGTATGCCTGTGACTTATTTCAAGCTACACAAGTTGTGAATCGCACTGCATGTACATGAGCTCTCTCTCTCTGTCTTTGTAATGTTACTGTTAAACCTCATGTGTGATTTATAATGTTAGTTTGAAACTGATACACTGTACTTGATTTTTGTATGCCAATGGGACAATATGTATTTGCTGATGTAGCAACTCCAGGACTCTCCATCTGTTGGTGCTAATGGATACAGTGGGTTGTGTTTGTGTAATCCCATTTCCTTAATAGATGTGTGCTTAACTATCAACCCTGCAGAGCTTTATACAGATCTGGGAAAGATAACTCCACTCAAATGCATATGGCTCTAGTAGCCTAGTACAGGAAGAAGCATATTGGAAGAATGACTCCACCTTAAATAGCAGACTAGTAAAGCTCTAATATGTATATCGATTCAATTTTCTTATAAAACCCTGAAACTATAACTGCTTACTGTAGTGCTGAAAGAGTTACTATCTTAAAGAAGGAAATTGTAGTAGGAAACTGGGTAATAGTGTGTTACTGACGTGAATAAAGTATTTAAAATGTGCTATTATGAATGTGAGTTGCTTTTCGGAAGTTGAAAAGTACATTTGCGATCCCTTAGCGCAACTTTGGTTTTGTGTGTGCTGTATATTAGCTGTTTTTATTTTCAGTGTTGCTGTCATTTACATTGTGATAAATAACAAAATAAAGCACCTCTCGTTTTTGTCATTGAACTAATGGCCCTTGAATTTGCAGGAGTTTTGCATATATCATATATTCAAAACCACAGCCTAACCCTGCTAAATGCTCACACTAATGCAGTAAGGTTAGTCTCTGTAAGTCACCCTGGATAAAAGGCATCTGTTAAATAAACAAACAATATTAATAAAAAATTGAATTTCTCATAACTCCTCTTTTTTTCCCACCCAGTAGGGATATGTCCTCGGCAGCCACAACTCCTCCATCAGTGGACAAAGTAGACGGATTTTCTCGGAAGTCCGTCAGAAAGGCCAAACAGAAGAGGTCTCAGAGCTCTTCACAGTTCAGATCTCAGGGCAAAGCTATAGAGTTAACACCTCTGCCTCTGCTTAAAGGTAACCTGCTTTTCAAATATTTTAATCTACAGTCGTCTACTCTTTGTTTTGAACCTGCATTATTTTTCGGTATACCTACCAGTAACATCACATCCTCTCTAACTTGCATGCTGATGTTTTGGTTTATTTGTTGCAGCATTGTAAATTCCACTGGTCTGGTCTTGCTGTATTTGCTTTCGCTGCTTTATCAGTACCTCTGCACCTGCGTTTGATGCATTCGGATCATTTAAATGCTATTGAATGGTGGTGCTACAGTATCAGAACAAATTCCTTATTTCTGGAATAATTTGAGCATCATGTCTTCATAATCAGTTATCTAAACTTTGAGTTCAAAGTCTTGTTGCCACATTGAAATCATAAGGCAAGCATGACATTAAGGTAGGTTTTTATGTTGGTCTCTGCCGCTCGCAGTTTGTAATGGGTTTCACTTTATACCGTCTTACTGTTGTGTTTTGACACATCAGTCTTTCCTTCTCTGAACGGAATATTGCATTACTAGGAGATACCTTCCTGTTACAAATTCTGTTTTCATTCACCTTGTATGTAATGCTCTGCATTGACTCTGATAGTTAATGACAGATGTGTTGCTGTTGTAAGCGGGGTCTAAGACTGTGTACGATGCGGCAACACCATAGTATGCTCTGTATATAGATCAGTAGCCATCGTCTTCTGTAGTCCTTTCAGTTTTAAATGTTTCCTGTGCCTGGATTTGAACTGTGTCGGTAACATGATTTTACTTTGCTTAGTTTCACTACATAATCAGACAGACTTCAGTACATGGTAAAAATAGGGCTGCTCTTGTTCTTGTTGAGTCATGGCTGTGGTGCCTGTATGGATTAAGAGCGCCTTTTTTGATTTCCTTAATGCAGTCCCACAGTCGCACTCCCGAATCTCACTGTCCTATTTTTATTTTCAGCTTGAGCACTGTAAATAAATTTGAATGCAATTCATTGGCTTTTCAAGGGCAACTCCACTTGCTGTCCAGTCCTAGCCGTTCACTCATTAAAGTGCCTTTAGATTCAGGTGGGAGGCCTGAGAAACCGCAACAGGCCAGTGCCTGTTTTGCTGGTAGGTACAGGTAGATGGTTGGAATTTTTAAATGCTTCTCCAAGATGTAAATACATTTCTAAACCTGAATTCTCTATTGTAATGATCAAGTCATCCATCCAAGCCACACCTCTTTAATAAGAGTTAAACTCATTTTGAAAATCGGTTTTCTGACAGCATAATGCCACTTGGAACATGATCACTGGTTGCTTTTTATTTTTCTACTGTAACTTTAGGTCTTTTGAATTTTAGATACACACAGATAATATACTGTAGAATGACGTTTCTGCTTCCTGTTAACTAGTCTCTTCTTAGGATGTAGGTCCGTTTTCACTGCGATCGTGGTTTCTACCAGCAGGCAGCAGAGATCTGTGTTTTATTTTTCCTGATAGGTAAAATAGCTGTGTATTTGAAAAAATGTGTCTATCTTACATTCAGTTTTTTTTATTTTATGATTGTTCATGTTAGTTATCACTCCTTTTATTTGTACTTTTTTGTATCACTTATCAGTTCTTATTAAACCCAGTGTTTTCAGTTTGTATCTAACCAACAGCTTATTTAATCCTTGCGTTACAGTAGAATTTCTTTTAATGTTGTTGGAAGTAGAACTCTAGGCTTCATCTGCTAGAGATGCTGTTTAAGCACTGTATTACCACACAGCATTATTCAAGTTTGTAACGTTATTCTCACCACTACAGTGCAGGTTTTTCTCTGGGCTGTGCAGGTATTAAATAACCAAGAGTGAATTAGGTCTGTGTATCTGACTTTTTTTGACAATTGACTGTGTCTTTTTTATAGGCTGTTTTGTAGGTCTACTGTACATCAAACCCACTCCGGTACAACATTAACCAGTGAAAATATTGGATACCAGGCTAGCAAAACTGCATAACTGTCTGTATAAAATCAGTTTAGAAATGGTAGAAGAGTATTAGGTGCTAGTCATTTATTCAATCAGTAGTCTCTTTATGAAGAAATAAGCATGATTTTTCACTTGCTGCCAAAACAATTACTGGTACTTCTGAATACGAACAGTGATGCCCTACCTAATTAATATGTTGCTAATCAGTTTTAGTTTGTAAACCGCTTTAATTGCATTATAAAAATGATAATGAACAAATACATCAATGTGGTCAGTAACATCCGCTCTGGGGACACAGTGGCCTTTGCAAACAGATGGCCAGTAATGTAGGTCATTTCTATCATTAGGATAGACACTATTTCCTTTTCACTTAACTCTGGTGGCCCTTTAACGCTTCATATAAAATAGCCGAGTAAAATGGCTTAATAAATCCAGTAATATCAATATGTTATCCTGGGCCACCAGGATGTTTCATGCAACGTTACTGTACACCACACACTGTAACAGCCGTTGGACACATTTTGGCTTTAGATCTTTGCTTACCGTGACACAGAATAATCTTGAAACAGTAATGTGCAAGCAGAACATGTGTATACCTATAAGCTAAATGAAACAATGTGAATTTATATTTGGAGTTGCACCAATGATAGCCATCCTCGCCATGCAATATTTGTGTTGATTTTTAACATGACCAAACTAACATTTGTTGTAATTAGATTTTTGTTTGAATTTGATTGTAACCCTTTTAAACATATTGGCTTTTAATATTAATTTTAAAAAGACCATATAAAATAATTTTCACATAGATATTTTGTGTGTGTTTCAATAAAAAGCTATTTTCTGATTCTCATCAGTGAAAGCAGATGTATAAAACCTTTTATTAAAAATACCAGCTACAGTAAGCACAAAATGGGCACACTTACAACAGTGACATAAAATTGCATGTTGCTCTCCCTAACAACTGTAGAGATAAGATGAATGCGTCACACTTCAAGTGAAGTTCCCTCTGCTGTAGCTGGTGTTCTGCTCTTGTTGTGACTGTCTTGAACTGGATTGAGATCACAATGCTTGTGTGGGTAAACTGTTTATAAGATTGCAAAACCTGAAATGAGACAAGCAATTTGAATGAAAATGGAAGAGAGTTTGCTGTGAATGAGAATGCAGCCATAGGGTGATATGTGTGCTCATACTGTGCACGGTTCAAGCTTCTCTTTCATATGGACAGCTAATATCCAAGGGGAAACTTGATCCACTCTGCATTTCTTTGCAGGTATCCTTTTACAAGACAGTTTACCAAGTTAAACTTGCTTTTTAAAGAAGGTCTGCTATGTACAGGATTTTCCAAAGCTTCTTACACAGCAGTTTCCATGTGATCTGCAAGCCATGGCTACAATGAGTTCATACTCCACTGAACTCAGGAAGTCCAATTGGAAATGTTCACTGTGAAGAACACATTCATTATTTAACCTGGTATTGTATCTTCATTTTGTTCTTGAAGTATCAACATAGGGTCAGATTTTTATGCAGACCGGTGCTGTTTTGAGCACAGGTTTCTCATTGCTGTATTTCTCACAGTAAAAACCTTTTTCTAATTAATCTGATTTGAGGAAACGGTCATGACTACTAGTCCTAGGTGGAGGACAAAGGTGTGTGTGTGTGTGTGTGTGTGTGTGTGTGTGTGTGTGTGTGTGTGTGTGTGTATATATATATATATATATATATATATATATATATATATATATATATATATATATATATATATATATATATATATATATATATTAGCATTTTGAAACTAAACACTGGAAGCAGCCTGGCAAACACCCTGCAATCTTGTTTTCTGTGCCTGGTCTTTCTTTTTCTAAAGTCTCAAGTGTCATTTATCCAGAAAGTTGTCACTTGTATGTTCAAGTAAAATCTTTAAGGTTCAGTGAAACTACTGGTATTTATGGTGAGCATAAATGTTGCAGTAGCATTTTGGTGATGGTGCTTTGGGTAAGAAGTTCACATGCACTAATCCAGGTATTTTTATCTGTCTCTCTTTAAATAACTGGTTAGGCGAGTAGCTTTTAATTCTACGAGGTACCGTACCAGCTGGAGTATAGTCATTACTTTTTCTCAAACCATTGTAGAGAGTATACCTGATAATATAAATTCCATGCAAGCATGCACTATGCACATGCATATTATCTCCTCTGGAAAGAAAATATGAACATGAATCTAAGTACTAACTTTAACTTTAATGTAGCTGTCTTTCTGTGACATTTTGATTATAGATGCAGTGTGTGAAGTGAATTTGAGAAGGCAAGAAATGCATAGAGTATGCATACTGTGTGTGAGGAAATAATTGTGTGTGTGTTTTTTTTCCCCTAAGTTAACAGAAGCTTAAATGAATGTTTATTGTATCTGTGTAATTCAGCTTGGTTGTATGTAGAAAGTAATGCACAAATTTACATACTATAATCTAAGGAACTCCAGCTGGTGCTAGACAGAGCTGTGATGTGTAGATACTGCCAGAGAGTCTTGTACAGTAAAGATAATCATATCCATCCACTTCATTATCAGGCAGGACTAAGTCAACCTATGGAATGCATGAATTAGATCATATCTGTTTGTTTTTTCTCACAGAAACAAGCTTTCTTTTGCAGATATATTTAAAACTGTGGATGATATAGCTTTAACATATATATGTTCAACTGTCGAGAAACAACAAATGGCTGAATTTAATAGAAATATAAAACAAATACTGTAGAACTTATTTATTTATTTATTTTATTTATTTTTTACAAGGTTTACAATATAGAATTATAATGCGGAATCAGTCCGCTCCCTGTTCGTTGATGGTCGATGTCTCATCATTGCTCCATCTTTTAAATGCGTCGGCTCACTTTCCTTTATTCATTTTTTTTCATGCAGACGTTCCAGCAGCAGAGCAGCCAGAGCTGTTCCTGAAGAAACTCCAGCAGTGCAGCTTCATCTTTGACTTCATGGATACTTTATCAGATCTCAAGATGAAAGAGTACAAACGCTCCACCCTGAATGAGCTTGTGGACTACGTCACGGTCAGCAGGGGTTACTTGACAGAACAGGCGTACCCCGAAGTAGTAAGAACGGTAAGGCTGTGTTGCACTGCACTCCCCATCACCACACGTGATATGCAGCACCGTTTCAGAATTGTCATGATAAATCTGCTTGTTTGATAGTTTAGAAACTGTATTGTATTTGTTGGCCACCGCTGATAATTAATTTTTCACATGTCCCCAGTATGTTAAAACAGGATTTAGGTGACCAGATTACTTTAAGACCATCCATAACTACAGTAGCATCACTCATTAGTGCTAAATTTAGAAAGCCGTTTTCAGTGTCTCTTCTACTTTTAAGACCAGCTTCCTGCAGGGTTCCACATATGGATCTTCAGTTTACAGACAAAAGGTCCTCACTTAACTGAGGAAATAAACTTAACTGTGATTGGAGGTTAGTTTTTATTAATTTAGAACATTGCATCTCTGGAGACATGGTCATATTCATTAAATGATTAAATGGGCTTGAGGCAGGGTTCTGAAAAACATCCTTTTATGTTCTCAGGTTTCTTACAATATATTCAGGACCCTCCCTCCCAGCGACAGTAATGAATTTGATCCAGAAGAGGATGAGCCAACTCTGGAAGCCTCTTGGCCACATTTACAGGTAGGCGTGTGACCAATTCTATTACCAGGAAATAAAGGTCCTGACTTCAGTCACACACACACACACACACTTTGCCTACATTAAATGTTCTTTTCATGGCTTATTCGTTCAGTCTACATTCTTTTGTACAACCCTTTTCTCCCACCTTTTGTTAACTACTGCTTATAATTGGGTGTTGATAACCTCTTAAAGTATTTTTTTTTTTTTTATGACCTTGAGGGGGTGTGCAATATCTGCTGCAGTTTTCCAGGAATCCTACAGAGTAAAAGCATTCATCAAATCATTACATAAATACAAAATATATTCCACAACCATGTACGCCTTTTACAGTGCCTTCATTTCAAGAGAATCACAATTTTACTAACACACCACCTTTTTTTGTATTTTTTCTGCAGCTTGTATATGAATTTTTCATACGATTTTTGGAGAGTCAAGAATTCCAGCCCAGCATTGCCAAAAAATATATAGACCAGAAATTTGTACTACAGGTGAGAATTTTATTTTACAGTTATTGTTCACTGCCCTGCTAAACTTTTATCAGGGAAATTGAGAAATGATGAAAGCCATTCAAATGAGTCATTTCCAGTTTGTTGCATAAGGAATAGTGTATTGGGCAAGGTGCCTTGGCTCTCTACAGTGTGTCACTAATGGTATATATTGTCTGGCACACATGCAGAACAGTAGCACAGGGAACTTGTTTAAAACTGTGTCTGCCTGGATTGGGATTTGTGTTTTATGCAAACCAGGTACGTTCTCCAGTTACCATTTTAATGGAGTTAATTACATTGCCATCATAGACATATAAACAGGAAACTGCATTGTTTTTATTTAGTGTCAGAAACATGTTAATTGGTGCATCTCTGAAAGGCACTTTAAAACAATACTTTTAATACGAATATTAGCTGTTTGATCCCTTGTCCCATTGTGGAATCCCCCTAAAGACTCCACATTGTAAGAGCTGTGCCAGGTAGTGCTGCTGGTTTTTAATTCTGCACAGACTTAACCAGAGCAGATGCATCTCAAATTCAATTTTCCCTTCTCCTTCTTGCCAAGGAATATGTTTATTATTTCTTTGTGAAGCATTTGCTAGGAGGGCTTGTAGGTCTGAAGAAGCATCATTTACCTTGGATGTCTTGTCAGTTTACACTTGATTCCTTCCAGCAGCCTCCTGTTTGTGATATAAATATTAAGGCGCAGCAGCCTCCACGATTGCTTCCAATTTCATTCTAGGCTCTTTAGAGGTAGCATAAACTGGATTCAAACCAGAGACCCAGTTAAAAAGCTAGTGTATTAACCCAGTGTGCATCAATGTAGGCTGCAGTTCCAACCCCAGGCTGAACAAATGTATTGAGTAAAAAAGCCTGCACTAAAACCTTGCATTCATCTTGCCTTATTCTGTTTTCAGACTGGTTATTGTATTTGCTTTGCTTGTTTTGTCTGTAGCTTTTGGAACTGTTCGACAGCGAGGACCCACGGGAACGAGACTACCTGAAGACAGTCTTGCACAGAATTTACGGAAAGTTTCTTGGTCTTAGAGCTTTTATACGAAAACAGATCAATAATATTTTTCTACGGTAAGCAAAAATTTCATTTGAAGCGTTTTAATTTAAATATGTTGTTTTTGAAATGAAACCAATTAATTAAAATCGTTGCTTTTTTTTTTTTCCTGGTTTCCCTGTTGGTTAGTTTTGTTTATGAAACCGAGCACTTCAACGGGGTAGCAGAGCTTCTGGAGATACTGGGAAGGTATGTGCTGTGCTTGTCACTGATGACTTGGTTTTGTTGTTTTCCTGAAATGCAAGTTTAGCAATTAGTAAACCTCCTTGGCTTACTATGGGTGTCGTGGTCTGTATAAATCTGCTATATATTAAGAGCTGTCAGAAGTCAGTATATAGACATAGCTATATTCAGTTATTCATATTGGTTCATGTAAAATAACTTTAAATAGGCAGAACAAAATCCATGCTTTCTTTCTCATAAGCAGGACTTTTTAGAGGCATACTTGATATATGGTTGAGTTTCCTTTGCAGCTGCTATTTATTGTAGTCTGCAACAAGTTAAAACCCAGTGCTTGTTCTCTTTTGAAGAAGCATGCATTTGGAAGGTGGCGCCACCCAGTGTTGGCTTTTCCTCTAACAATAACTAGCAGACACATTTGTGGCATGCTCTTTTTTTTAAATGGTAACAACTTTAATATGAAAAGTGAGTTATTATTCTTACAAATCTGTAGAACATATCAATAATCTGCATGTTGTATGTATTCTTACTGTAACTGAACACTTTGTAATGTAAAAGTTTTTTTTTTTTTTTTTTTTTTTTTTCCTTATTTCTTCAGCATAATCAATGGCTTTGCTTTGCCTCTGAAGGCTGAGCACAAACAGTTCCTGGTGAAAGTCCTGATCCCCCTGCACACTGTTAGGAGTTTATCACTCTTTCACGCACAGGTGCGGCACGTTCTCAGGATTGCCTGTAGCTTAATTAAGCAACTGCACTTCATTTGATGTACTTTTTATGTGCATTCCCAGTAATGCTTAGTTAAAAAGACCAGTAGGCTTTATGTGATTTATTTATTTATTTATTTTTTTGTCTGCTGTTCTATAGATTGCATTACACTGTTCAGCAAATAACACTAATGTTTTGTGTTAATTGAGGAAGTGTTAATGTCTGCCTCTGTTAACAGGACAGCTATGAATTTATTTTGAAATGGAAATAATGTGCACTCCTCAAGGATACTATGTTAATATTTTTAAAGTTACCAGTACATACCTCGCATAAACTTCCCTGTTAATATTCAATTCCATACTGGTAAAGTTTGTCATTATTTTGTTTTTCAGTTAGCATATTGCATTGTACAGTTTCTAGAGAAAGATCCAGCATTAACGGAACCAGTAAGTATTTTTTATCTCCTTTTTTCTTTTTTTTTTCTCTGATTGTAAATTATTTGTATATGAAGTTACCCGATGACCTATCATGTTTGTTTGTTTGTTTGTTTGTTTAGGTTATCAGAGGCTTACTAAAATTCTGGCCAAAAACCTGCAGTCAAAAAGAGGTAATATTTAGTTTTGTATCCATGGTCAGGGTTTGTTATAAAAATCCCTGTTGGCATGATTATTTTCCATTGATACAGTAGTGTTCAGATGTTTAACCTCTTGCTTCACATTTCAAAACAAATATTGTTCTTAGCACATGGTCTCAGAAGGATCCTAACAGATGTTAAAATGGCATTAAAAAAAATGTCGATGTAGTCTGAGCTAATGTAAAATAATGAATGAGTTTATGTTAGGTGCTGTTTTGGAACTAAAGCAGGTATTTGACATTGCTCTCCTCTAAATGTCAAGTTTGCTCTGCAATGCAGCGTTGTCTGTCAGTGCTAGTGCAGTACAGAAACTGCTTCAAGGCACCATTGGTGTAATGACAAACAGCTCTGGCCTTTCGTTGCTGGTGGTACCCATCACTCCCCTTCAGCAGAGTTGCTCTGCAAGTCCATATTGGGTAAAGCCAACCACAAAGCATTTGGTTTGTAATGTTAACACTGCATGGCTAAGTGAAGTAAATGCCCTCCATGGCAGACTGGTGCGCCGCAGGAAAGAAACCTCCACTCAAAACATTCTGTAATGTGCTTCTGTATACAACTCTGGGGATTCATGTGATTGGTTAACCTGGGGTTAGCTTTCAGTAAGGCCCCTTGTGGTGTGTGATTCAGGTTATCGCTGTTCTCATGGCACCACTCCTGCGTCTTTTCACAGGTCATGTATCTTGGAGAGCTAGAGGAGATCTTGGATGTGATCGAACCATCCCAATTTGTAAAAATTCAAGAACCACTGTTCAAACAGATCTCCAGATGTGTGTCCAGCCCGCATTTCCAGGTCGGCGGTTTATTTATGCATAGCTGCACATAACTAGTTACAGTTATTTCATCCCCATAAATCAGTAGACGGCTCTTTTTGGGGGGGGGGAGATATATCAAAACTGTTTTTTTTTTAATGTAGGTTGCTGAAAGGGCACTGTATTACTGGAACAATGAATATATCATGAGTTTGATAGAGGAGAACTCGAACGTCATCCTGCCCATAATGTTCGCTAGCCTTTATAGGATCTCCAAAGAGCACTGGAATCCGTAAGTATGACTGCCAATCTAATGCTCTGGCGCTCCGTTCTGTGATGATCCCAGATTTGATTTTGGAAATCCCTTGCATATTGTATAAACTTACGTTCTTTTACATATACATTTTTTCAGGGCAATAGTTGCATTAGTCTACAATGTACTGAAGTCATTTATGGAAATGAACAGTACCCTGTTTGATGATCTGACAGCCACCTACAAGTCTGATCGTCAGCGGTAAGTTTAAAAAAAAAAAAAAAAAAAAAAAAAAAGTCTTGAGCCCATTGTTAGTGACTGCTGTGTGATGATGTGTCGAGTGCAGAGCGAGATTAGGAGACTGCTGTATGATGATGTGTTGAGTGCAGAGTGAGATTAGGAGTCTGTTGTATGATGATGTGTCGAGTGCAGAGTGAGATTAGGAGTCTGCTGTATGATGATGTGTTGAGTGCAGAGTGAGATTAGGAGTCTGTTGTATGATGATGTGTTGAGTGCAGAGTGAGATTAGGAGTCTGCTGTATGATGATGTGTTGAGTGCAGAGTGAGATTAGGAGTCTGTTGTATGATGATGTGTTGAGTGCAGAGTGAGATTAGGAGTCTGTTGTATGATGATGTGTTGAGTGCAGAGTGAGATTAGGAGTCTGTTGTATGATGATGTGTTGAGTGCAGAGTGAGATTAGGAGTCTGTTGTATGATGATGTGTCGAGTGCAGAGTGAGATTAGGAGACTGCTGTATGATGATGTGTCGAGTGCAGAGTGAGATTAGGAGACTGCTGTATGATGATGTGTCGAGTGAGATTAGGAGACAGGAGATTTATTTTGTGGGCATGTACAGATTTTCTCGTTAATTTCCATTGCATCATTTCTGAAGAGCTGCTTTTTATTTTCAAACCAAATGAAAGGCTGTGTGAAGTGTTGAATGAATGAATGAATTGTAATGTAATGGTGTACCCCACCAACAATAAACCAAACTCCTAGGGGCCATATGATTCCAGCCAAGCTTAACTCACTGATGATTTAGTATTGTTATTGTTTTATTTTTTTATTTTTTCCCCCATGTGGATGCATTCCAGTTTTGCCACCATCTCTCCGTCATGAACAGTCAGCCATTCCTGACTTAAGATTTTTTTTTTAGTTTTCCGAACGGTAGTTCAGCTTTTACATATATTGTAGGTCTGTCATAGGAAGGGTTGTACAGATCAGTAAGAGACTTTTTTTCCACTTCCACAGAGAGAAGAAAAAGGAGAAAGAACGGGAAGAACTGTGGAAAAAGCTTGAGGATCTAGAGTTGAAGAGAGGTCTGAGAAGCGACGGGATTATCCCCACTTAACGAAGAAACTGCTGCGCTGTTAGCCTGTGGATACACATTTATGTAGTATGAGACGGAGCAACAGGTTTCTGTATTGTGCAACTTACTTTACGGTAGATTCTCACGTCCTGTTTCATTATTTCAACAGCACTGTAAATAACTTTCCTTCCCTTAAATATTATGCTGAAAAAAAAGGACTTTGGTCCAAAGTTTGGACAGTAGAGGAACTTTTAAAAAGAAAAATAAACTCTTCTGTAAATGTAGAAATAGTTTTAACCCCCGTTCTTCAAACAGTTTTTTCTTGTCCTTGTATGGGTGCTGCATTAAATGTTTGGAGAAGACTGCAGCCTCTGTGATCCAGTGTATAAAGAATTCCGTGTTAGAAGAGGATACCCCTGTCTGGAGGATCATGTTCAAACCTTTATCCCCTCCGAAAACTGCTGCAGATCATTTATTTCTTACAAGTTTTTGAAAGGTTCTATTAATTGTGGAATTTTAAGGTTTGTGTGTAGACGATTTAACAAAAACAAAAAAGGAAAAAGTCTTTGCACGCAATTTTTCTTTTTAAACAAGTCATTCTGTCTGTGTGCATCAGCTCCAAAGCAATTGGATTGGTTCTGTCAAGGTTTGGTTCGCTATTTTAAGCAGGCCCTGCTGGTATCAGTCTGGCACTGTTACCTTGAATCGATAACCTATTTACAAAAAAATTATATATATATATATATATATATATATATATATATATATATATATATATATATATATATATATATATATATATATATATATATCAATGTAACCATTCCCTGTTCAATGACGTACAGTAAGTAACTTGTACTACTCCTGTATTGTGAAAAGGAACACTACCTGTGTAAGTACTTCACAGTATTACAAATCTGTATAACATTGTTATTAAATACAGTACATTCATATCTTGTATCTTGTAGTTATTAGCTTATTTTTCATGGGAACGTTTTATATATATATAAAATGAGAGAAAAAAGTGGTATAATGGAACAAACCTTCCTGGTATTTGTGATGCCATTTGAAAACAGGTTCCTGAGAATATTAGGGACCTTCTCACCTTCGTGCTCTGGTATACAGTAATACTAAATCTGCGTTGACCCTTTCAGACTCATTTGTGTGCTTTTAGCATGATTCGGATGTGAAAACAAATGGTTGGATCAATCTAAAATGTCTAATTTATTTTAAAAAATAAAGAGATGTTAAATTAAACCTGGTTTGTGATCAGAAAACAAACAAAACGCAATAGATTAGTGCTGTGGTGTCTTTGGTGCTTTCAATTTCTTAAACAGCTACTGGCATATAACCGGGGTGGGCTATATTATAAGTGTTTCTTTATTATGCAACTATTGATGTTAAACTTTCCGTATTAGATATAGGGATATTGCAGGTTACAGTGAAAATGCAGCATTTTAGCTGAATCAAAAGGATTGATCTTTGACAAGACACCAGTATTGCCAGCTATTAGCCTCTTAGTAACGGACTAAGCTTTGGCCCAGTCTGGTACAGATCTGTACCAATTGCCATTTATTTACAACAACATTTGTAGCATTTATGTTTTTGAAGAAAGTGTCCAAATACTTCAGGGAGTGCTAAATGTGTAAACAACAAATGGGGGTCTTTCGGAAAAGACAACACAGCTGCACAACTGATGCAGAATGAGGTGTGTTTATGTTGACTATCTAAATCCTTTGTTTTGAGCTGTTTTCCATCGTCGGTCTCTTGTGTGCTGAGAGTGTCAGGACGGTGTGGAATGGTTCTTTTACTTTATTTTTGTCTAGGTGCTGCCTGATAATGAGTATCCTCTTGAGGCCTGGAGAGGCCAGGGCTACACCCTGCCAGTGGCTGGATAATGTTGTAATTGGACAGCAACCAGTGCTGGTAATATCACTATTGTTTTATGCAGAATGTAGGCTTACGCTATTCAAGGGAGATTGGGGCTAAACAAAAACTAAAAAAAAAAAAAAAAGCCTGGATTGAATGTAATCTTTAAGTGTAATTGTTTCTGTAAGACCGATTCTTTAAAGGGTTTGAGAGCAACTATGTAAATCTGACTTTTTTTAATAACAAAAGAAAAGAAAAAAAGATTCCTTCTATACAATCTGTTTTTGCCAGCCCACTTGTTAATTAATGATAATAATAAAAATCCTGCTTTACTTTTGAAAAATGAATCTCATTTGCACTAATTCAGTTCCAGTTAATGTCCTACTGCATAATGCATACCTTATGCCTCCAGTGTTCTATGGTCAGCCCTGATGTTTTTTAGAATCTTGCTGAATTATGATTTTTCTAGTGTTTAAAGTTATTATGTAGGTATGGATAACTTGATGATATATATATAATATATATCTATCTGGATATATATATATATAATATATATATTTTATATATATTTAATATTTACATTTGATATTTTTAAAGTTCTGAATGACATTTACTTCTTTGCAGGATTTCTGTAAATAGTAACTTTTGTATGAACTGTAAACTCTGTAATGTTGGAATTTGTAAAGAATGTTTAATTCTAGGAAGCAATTTCCATAAGCCACTGTGAGAAATGTTAAAGTAGAATCAAGCTGTAAAAGTAAGCTAGTGCTGTAGAGGTGTCCAGGGCAAGATGATGGTAATGGCTCAGAATTGCAGCACAAGCCAAAAAAACACATTCAGACCTAACAAAACGGTAAGTCTGGACAGGTCAGAACATCAAAAACTCTCAATCATAAAATATAGGGTGAAACTAACAAGTAGACAAGTGTTATGGGCAAGAAGCAACAGTGACAGTGCAAACCTTTAGTAAATGGGATAAACACAGTTGTTTGTTTGTTGTTTTTTTTTTTTATTTTTTTTTAGTATTGTGTTCCACTTGCCAGAGGTGCTGTCCCACTTAAACAAGAACCAGAGCGATTTGCTAATATGAGGACAAGCGGGCTGGGTCATGAGAGGATCACTGCTTCAGCTGACAATCCGTATCCATTTGAAATCTGACCGAATAGCTTCAGGGATCAGAGCCCAGCTCGGCACTGCCATGTGGAATCAGCCGATGCCATTCTGTTGCTGGGGCGCGCTTGTTTTTATTGCTATAATGCCTGATCTGGACTCGTGGCTTGGAAAAAGCACTAGCTGAAAGGAACCAAAAGCTGTCAATTATTATTAAAAACAGAAAAGTGGAGAACAGCAGGAGTATTTTGAAATGAATTGGAGAAAGTCAAAAAGGCACATTAGATTAGTCAAGTGACGTAGTTCCATTATGAAGCTTATTAGAATGTATGCAATGGCAGAAATTGCTGGAATATGCAGGGAATGTGTACATCACTGCAACTTTTATAAATCACACTAATTTATTAAAGGTATGACTGCTTTTTAAGGTAAGTAACTTGTGTGCTGATTAAGCTTTCTCAATGCAGGTCTGGCAAATAAGTTTGGATTATCATATTTATCTTACTTCAGGTAATTGTGTATGCAGTGATGAACATGTATCTTTGAAACCGTAATGCTGGTTACTGTATAGCATTTATGGTCTGTAAATGTTATAAATTGGTTGGCCACAGGAGGGCAGCAAAAACTTACTTGGTCACAATCAAACCTTTCCTGGTGGTGAAAAGATTGCACAGTACAGGAAGCCCTGAAAATAAAATAAATGTAGTATTCTCTGGATGCAAGAACTGTATTGCTGTGTTGGCTCTGCGGATAGCAGGGAAAGGGTGGTGTCTTTCCCAGACACTTTGCATTTTATTAAATTACCCTAATGGAAATTCAAATTAAAGATTGAAAAATAGTTTGCAATAATCCCCACCACATGTTAATATCTGTGTAAAATGAAAATGAGGCATTTTGGCTGTGCAGCAAGTTGCATTTTAAATCCAAAATCTACACTGGAAGACATACTATTACAGAGTTTACTATATGGCATATTTGAGGTAAAACAGCACTAAAGAATATGTGAATATGTTATAAAAACAATTAACTGGATACACATAGCAACAAAAATGTTTTTAGCTGTAGCTAAAACATTTGTAAAACATTGCAAGTACTTTATAAAGTTTTAAACTAGCAATGTCATAATAAACTGTTAATCCTTGTTTGTAAAAGTCCAATCCTTCAATAATTCATTTCAAATGTTATATAAACAAATCCTTACACTGCCCAGTTGTATTTCTGTAGACATTACTATTCTTGTTACATATAGCTTCCTATTGATTATGCAGAACTGCTGGGCTATCGCTGGTACATGCAGCAGCAGCAGCAGCAGCAGCCTCCAACTATGCAAAGCTACAATATAATCAGAAATATTTACTCTGTTGTGTTCTTTAAAAAATGAAACATGCAATTGAAGTTAAAGTTGTTTCATCTCCTTGGGCTTTTAGAGACTTGTTTTAATGCTATTTCCTTTTTTCATTTTTGAACAGTGGTTGTGTATGTTTTTAAAAAAAATCATCTTTCAGCCTGAGATTAACACCTTACATCTTCTGACGATTAGGAAGCAAATAAAATGAAGGGCATATTAACACAGACAATAGGAAACAACCTCAGCATGCAAGCAATAGAACATGATAAATAGGTAAGAGAGGGGTAAAAAACCTAAACATTTTAAAGGGCATTTGTAGCTTTCCTTTAATTGATTGTGCTACCCCTCTTGCAATGTACACTTGGAGCAGTTAAAGCAAAGGAACCATGTACCAAGAAGAACATTAATAAGCAGAAGCACCTGATTCAATATTACTTACACCATTTCCCTGCTATTCACAGGGCCAACACAGCAATACAGTTCTTGCATTCAGAGAATACTACATTCTCTCACTGTGCAATCTTTTTAACTCCAGGAAAGGTTTGACTGTGACCAAGTAAGTTTTTGTTGCCCTTCTGTGGCCAACCAATTTATAACATTTACATCCCGTAAATGCAATACAGTACAACCAGCAAAAATATACATGTTCATTGCTGCATACACAATGAAGTAAAACAAATGTGATAATCCAAGTTTATTTGCCAGACCTGCATTGAGAAAGCTTCATCAGTACACAAGTTATTTACCCTGTTAGTGTGATGATTTATAAAACAGTTGCAGTGGTGTACACACTCCCTGCATATTCCGAGATGTTATATTATATAATGGAACTACAACCCTGACTGCATGAAATATATTGAATTGAATCTAATGTGCGCTTTTTTTCCCTCAAAATACTCCTGCTGTTCTCCACTTGTCTGTTTCTAATAATAACTGATAGCTTTTGGTTCCTTTCAGCTAGTGCTTTTTCCAAGCCACGAGTCCAGATCAGGCATTATAGCAAAAGAAAACAAGCGCGCCCCAGCAACAGAATGGCATCGGCTGATTCCACGTGGCAGTGCCGAGCTGGGCTCTGATCCCTGAAACTATTCGGTCAGATTTCAAATGGATACGGATTGTCAGCTGAAGCAGTGATCCTCTCATTACCCAGCCCGCTTCGTCAACAAGAAAAGATGCAATGAACAACCAAATAGAATAAGTCACAACTTATTCCTTGACAGCATCAAAGCCTTCAGTTTAAATAACAAGAAAAAAGATCAGTTGAATTTATGGAACGAGACACAGAAAATGCCTGCTTACAAATTGCTTCTGCAGTGTGTGCTACACTTTGCAACACAGTAACACATTTCCTGTCTTATATTTTATATCATATATATAAATTCCAAATGTCACCTTCGCTGAACCCTTCATCAAATAGATGCTGTTGTGTTTAGATGCAGCAATTATCAACGGTTTCTTAAAAGAAAGGAATCAAATGCAATGAACCCAGCTACACACAATAGGAAAGTGAGGGTGAGACCTCTGTCATCATTAATGGCAGAAGAATCACTTCCCACTCAATTAACTACCAATTTATCTTCTTCTGTTTGGGGCTGTGCTGGTGATTCTCAAGCTTTCTGGAGCCAAATAAAGGAGGCTAAGCTTCAAAATTAAGATGTAAACAGAACATACTTGGAATATAGATTTGAAACCTTGTCCAAAACATCTCCCAAAGAGTAAAGTCCAGGTATTCCCATGATTAAGCTGCTGCGATACTGATTTTAAATAGTGTATAAAATTGCTGGCAGACGGGATCCACTGAGGGTTATTGCAATACCATGGGGGCCCTCAGCAAAGCCTCCAGCAGTTGGTGTTGCAACATATATGTGTTTTATTTGTGAATAAAGCATTGATTTTCCAATGTTGCTCTAATATTCTTAATTATCTGAATAATCCCATAGCACATAAGAAATGAACCATTACATTTTCTTTAAATAATATGAAGTAAAATTCTCAAAGATTGCAATTTATTTATTTATGCTAGGGTTATAAATGTTGCATAACCCAGTCATCACTTAAAAGTTGGGAGACACATTACTAGCACTACGATTGTTGGGGTGCCACAGGGTAATATCGCTATCATTGACAGTAACCTTGGTCAAGTGTATTAGGTCAGAAATGTATCATACTTGCTGGACAGCAAGTGTAAAGTTTATCTGAAGATAGCAGGTCCCCTGGGGTCTCACCTTTTCATTTGTGTTTCACTCATATGCTTATTTATGTTATCTTGAATGGTGTTTTAGAAAGAATGGAGCTAGGCCAGAGTTTTACTGACAGATTTTTATTTTCACTGATGCACATGATCTCATCCCTGCTCACTTCCAGTGCCAAGGAGTAGAGCAGCCTCGTGTAGTGCAGTAATACTGTCTCATTCAGAGCCATGGAGTAGAGCAGCCTCATGCAGTGCAGTAATACTGTCTCATTCAGAGCCATGGAGTAGAGCAGCCTCATGCAGTGCAGTAATACTGTCTCATTCAGAGCCATGGAGTAGAGCAGCCTCGTGCAATGCAGTAATACTGTTTCATTCAGAGCCATGGAGTAGAGCAGCCTCGTGCAATGCAGTAATACTGTCTCATTTGACGCCTCCAGCTGCCAAGGACCCCTACTTTGCTGGGTTATTGCTTGATTTCCGCAATTGATTTCAGAAGCTACAGTAGGAGAATCATTTTATCTTATTGTTGAGCACACTTGTATAGTGAACCTGAATTAAGTTTGTATCTTTTTTTTTTCTAGGTTACTAAATGAGAATAAAAGGTAACTGGTTGATGGGAAAACTATTTATAATACCACACTCAAGAGCTGAATGAAAAAATACCCCATCTTGCGATTCACACAAATGCAATCATGATTTTCTTAATCCACTCTGAAAGCATTACCCTACAGGGAACACACTTTCATTTGGGTTATAAATATTGCTGTTGTTCAGGTGCATGGCATTATTTTGTTTTTATTTGATTAAGAAAACTTTAAGTGAACAAAGAATTCATAAGAGAGGACTCAACCAAGTGGAAGCATGATTTCATGACGCCTGAGGCTTGGTGTCTGACTCGACAACGACCTGCTTTGAATGTGCACTTCCCTTGCAATTCATTTAAGGACCTCCAGCAGTTTATTGTATATGCCAGTGAAAAGGGATCCCCATCTTATCATTTATATTGTCTGTGTAGAGCATTGTCACATAGCTAAAGGGGTTCAAATGCTATTGATTATGCAAACTGTTAAACTCTGGAGAAGCTCCAAATTAATGTTACTTTTCCTTTAAGAAGACAGTTAAAAATGAGCAAGGCCACAAACCAAAGAAAGTCTACATTGTTCAGCGTGTATCTCGAATACAGAGCCTACTGATTGCCTTGTCTCTTAGGATGAATACGTATGGGAGACTTAAAAAAGCTAAAAAAAATTAATTAATCAAAAATAATTAATATTCCTTCAGTAAGCATGTGTGGGTGTAAAACATTGCTTTTCATAAATAAATACAGCACGCTGCGGCAGGCTGGTGTTTTCTTATGCTCATGACATAATATTTGGTAAATAGGGTGAAATAATGCGAGCCTGCCCCTGTGTGTAATTGATTTAATAAGAACATGCTGCCTTCACTAGAAATGATAGCTGCCTTGTTTTTGACTTTCCCCTTGTGTTCAGACATGTGAGTCTGTGGCTCTTTCACTCTTTTGGTTCCATCTTCTCAATACTCTTCTAGAATCAATGAACAAATGCAAACAACATAGCACTTGAAATTATTCTCTCTTCACCATGTGTGGAGAAATCCCTTTATCTACTGTGGTACATGTTCGCTCTGAGTACAGTGCCTTAAGCAGGCTTGCTGTTAGCAATAACCACTATGGACTTGGCAGCTACATCATAAATAATATCTAAAAATAACTAATCAACTAAGGTCTCTTTCTTACTGCTCCTCACAATAGTGGTGGTAACTTCTGCTACAGAGATTAGTTGATGGAAGGTAGCAAGAGATACATGCAAGGAACACTTTTCGAAGAAGATTAATTTGGTAATGATGGAGTATCCCATTATAATCATTAGGGTTCCATAGTTAAAATGGAAAGTTTCTATTTGGCTTCATTTCCAATGAAAATTGTGTCGCAGGGATATTTCTTTGATGAAATTTCAGTTAGTCATTATCATCATGGACATGAACATGAGTTATAAAGGAGAAGGGTTATAGCTGTCGCTGGCTCTGATCTCAGCAATACTGCTCCTAACTGACATTGAAAAGCATTCACTACTATAATATCTAACCTGCATGTCCAAACAAGCTTTATAATTGTGAACCGACTCCGTGTATTTGTGGTCTTGTATGAGGTTGTCCCTGCTGGAGCTGCCTTACTGCACTGTACCAGGCATTTCAAAGTGTAGAAAATATGTGCGAAATGTAAGTGCTGCTCCGTAATGGTAAAGGGAGCAGTGAAAGTGGTACTGAAGTGTATGTGTTACAACATTCCAGGAGCTGAGGAACAGGCTGGTTTGATGTTAATCCAGTATAGAGTCCAGACACGGATTGCAGGTTCCATCACAGAGCATATTCTTTTATTAGTATTCAGATGCTTAGACAGTAGCCTAGCGCCACAGTTTGATTCTATAAGAGGGCCTATATAACCTGCTCGTTAACCTGTTTCCCCTGATATACGCCAGACACTTCTACAATGAGAGACAGAGATATTCAACCGAGTACAACCTAGCAGATGCAGCTGAAGAACTTGTGATGCTGCTTAAAGGCACAGTAACTAGTTAGTACAGGAGCACTGCAGAGGGAGCTTTTAATTACCAAGCCATTATTTATATCATACTTCATCCATTTTGAATCCTTTCAGAATGAGACATGCTCATATATAATGTCATCATTATATTCTTCTAACACACATTCTGCTGTGGTAAAGTGAATTTTCTTGGAGCCACCTTCACTGCAGTTCAAAAGTCATCGCCCCAAAAAACCAAGCATTCTGCTTCCTTTTAACACATGTGGCCGCTCTCCAGTTAGCACTCAATTACCAAATTGGGGAATGGCCACACATGTGATTGTTGGCAGGGACAGATTTAACCCCATCCTTGCCAACCTTACATTCCCACGCACTCCCCCCTCCCCCCCCAACACACACACACTATTTACATTTTAGAGCTTTTGCCCTGTCACATTGACCATGTTTTGTTACCCCAATGTCTTCATTTTCCCAGAATGCTTTGAGGTTAGACTCAGGTAGGACTGACCAGCAGTCTACAGTAAGCCTATTTTACAAATGGTTTAGCTGTGTGTCTTATTTTCATGCAATCGACTCCAGCACAATTAGGGACAGTTCAAATGTATAATTATTTTTTTAATTAAAAAACTGAAGTGTGCCAGTGAATCAGAAGCTATGGCCAATCTTCCCCTAAAGCATAGTTACCAAATACAAATAATTGATATATAAGTGTAAAAGATGGACATGATTATGTAACACTGTAGTCTTAATATCAAGTGTTCTACACCCCAAACCGCACCAGTTAATCTAGTTGAGAAGCAAAACAACTTGATTTATGATTTGCTTGCTCTCTGTGCTAATGGTTCTACATCTGGTGCACTTGAAGTGGAATGCTCCGATTCCACACAATAGGTAATTGTGTGAGCCATTGTAAAGATAATAAAGCACTTAGGGGAATCAAGTGAAGATGGAAGAGCCGGAATACAGTACATCTGGATGTACATCTCCAGTGCTGTTTTTGGCAAGAGGTTAGTTGAATCATTCTCACATCACTTCCTTCGTACAGAGACAGCTCAGTGCAGTGCTGTTATTTGACATGGGCACTGCCTCGAGGTTATTGGTACTGATTGTTTTATATAAATCAGTACAGAGTAAAGTAAATAAGTGTAATAGGTGGGTGGTTAGAAAAGCACTCTCAGCAAAGTCGAAGAACTTTAGTGCTCTCTTTTAGTGCTGTAAAATTATTATTATTATTATTATTATTATTATTATTATTATTATTATTATTATTATTATTATTATTATTATTATTATTATTCAATTTTGATCGTGCACAAATTGTATTTTTTTAAATCTATGTGAAATGTGACCAAATGCAAATGAAACATATTGCACTTAACATATTTCTCTGTATCCCCAATATATCTTTGATCTAGAATTTCTTGACAAACATATTTCTATAGTATGAAGAGCTATGTTTATACTATGAATGACATCAGCTGTCAATTTTTCTAATGTCTCTTTTACAGGTTTTACTGTCGATAAATCACAAGGATTTGGAACACACAAACACATTTGATTCCATATCCTGTCTATGGTAAATATTCTATTTGATATTTCTGTAACCTGTTAATCAGTTATACTAATGGTTCCTACACACACTTGTATTTGTAATAAGCAGTGTATTTAACCACTTGAAAGCACTCCAACCCATAATTAAACATGTAGAAGCATAAATAACTACAATGTGCTTTCATTTTCAAAATAAAATACTGGAACGCTGTCTTAATCCAGAATGTTAGAATGCTCAGGCGCGAATGGAACATTATTGTTCCATTATCAACAGGGCAATCAGAGAAATATGACTTTGTGAACAGATTTGACTTAGAAGATAAAAATGTACCTTTTTTCCACTGAACTGGTTACAAACAAAAGACCGATCTTTTCCCAATTAAGCTAATGTACCTTTTCAGCCCTGTGGTTTAATTTAATTAACCTGCTCCTGTGTTTGCTGCCTGAGGGAGGCGATAAGCTCAGTGATGAGAACACTATCACAAAGAGAGACTTTTCTGTGAAAAGTCCATTAATAAAAGACAAAGAATGTCTGGAGAACGTCGGTTCGATACATACTGACACCGGTCTGTTTGTTGTCCTTTGTAACTAAAACATAATTACTGTGACTCATGTTTTAATTTAAAAAGGAAATACAGGGATTCCAGGGATCAAAGCTAAAGCCAAAATGTGCAAGGGGCACTTTACAATAATTAAAACTCAAATAAAGACCAAGAGTCAATTCACTTTATTAAGGGTAGTCATCGTTTCTACAGTCCCTCAAATTAGGTCACAGGTTTCACGTCTTGTTTGAATATATGTTTCTTTTCTATGGTAGGCCGCTTTATATGTTCTGTAATAACTTGAGAGCTGTAATGGATTAGCCCACCTGTCCTTACAGAAAATGTTCCTTTAGAATACTACAACTAGAGAATTAGTCAAAAAGAAACCTAGCAGAACCCAGAGCAGACCACAGACCATGCTGCCTTTTTAAAAAGTCCTTTCCTTGCCTTCTCCTTGGACTTAACTTGTTATACTGTGGTTTTAAAAGGGCAGCTGATGTAGATGTCTTTAAATCTTTTACTACATTGAGGGGGTGGGAAATGGGAATACTGGCAATACGTCATCAGATTTAGGATTATACATTAAAGCAAGGGAAAGAATATAGCTAGGTAATAGTGGACACTTAATTCTGATATCCAGAACCCTAAGGGCATTGTGTCATTGGATTATTGTGGGTTGCAAGTTAAAATAAGTGATTTGCTGTTCAAAGGGTAATCAAATTACAAATGGGTGTGCCAGAGGATTGTAAAATTGAGCTTCTTTCATGTTTTAATTAATATCTGGAAAGAAGCAGCCTTTTCTTTATGTTGATTGACAAGAGACTGTCTATAAAACGTTCAACCAATTGGATAAAAGAGTCAACTATGGTGCAATAACGCTTCGGCAGCATATAAAAGCAGCGGCCAGACCTGCACTTTCACAAGAAGAACTCAAAGGCAACTCTGATTTAGAGGTAGGCTTACATCAGTGTGGTAAGTGCGTTCACAATATGAAAGATTGGCATATTACATGCAAATCTGTAAATGTAATGTTTTTAGACAAAGCAAAACTGAACTTAATTTTAAGTTTAAAACTTTGAAATGTAAAGAATGTATATTTCTTTGTCTTGTATTCTTGTCTTTACTCAGATAAAGCAATAATAAGTAACAAAAAGAAACATAACATGTTTCAGCCTTAGCAGAGCATCTGGAAATGATGCACACACTCAAACATTTTCTAGGAAATCTCAGCCGATTCTCAGAAATTGATATTGCTATATATATATATATATATATATATATATATATATATATATATATATATATATATTTGTTTGTTTTGTTCCCTCCCAGTATAACGAGCCTCCATCACATTGTTCTGGGCTTGCTAAGTCCTCTGGGGTTGACCTTCGAACCTTCATAGGCTGTGCAGTGAGAAAGTTCACCTTCCTCGCCAAGAAACCTGGCTGCAAAGGGTAGCGCATTTCCACCGATGCCTGCTGGGGGCGCTGTGAGACATGGGAGGTAAGGGACAAACGCTTCATTAAAAAAAAAAAGAATAATTAACACAGAATAATTTCTACAGTGGATTTTAAATCGATGAGATTGCGAGTGCGTTTCTATATGCACTGGAATGGAACCTAAAAAAACCCAGGCAATCAGTGGTTCCTGGAACCCTAAAGGAGTGCTGGAAATAAGGGTTTTCATCTGTGTTTTCCATAAACTTACCATACTGAGAATACACTGCACTGGGTTAAAAGCCAATGTGTTCCCCACCCTCCACACTCGATAAATATGCATATACATATATATGCAATGGTCACGGTCAAGCTGCCCAACTGCTTGCTTGATGTGGACCCCTTCTACACATATCCGGTCGCTTTAAGGTGTGACTGTGGGGTGTGCTCAACCACCACTACTGAATGTGAGACTTTATAAACTGAAGAGCAGCGCAGGCTATTGCATTCTTCCATAGAGTAGACTCTTATTACAGGCAATACTTACTTTATAAAGTGGGAAAGAGGACAACCTTGTTCCATTTGTATTAAAATGATGTGTTTAGAAAGCTTGAGAAACGTGTTTGTTGGTATATTATTAAAGATGCTTTCCTATGTGAGTGCTCATGATTTCATGCACAGTATGTGTACAGTTTAAATCAACTGCAAAACTAAACAAATGCAATATAATAAAGGTTCTATTAGCATTCATTGATTATTATTATGCCTATTTTTTGTAATACTGATGTAACCAGAAAAATAACTTTTAATGCCACAAAAGTTTTGGATTCCTAGGGTGTAATCCTTCAATAATTAAATCATTTTAAATAAAGTTCTTAAAGATGCGTTATGCTGTTTGTAAATCCCTAAGACTGTCTGTCTATAAATATATGCTTTTTTTCCCCCAATCAAGCACTTCAGTCTGCACTGTAAATGTTGTTTTTGAAGCTGCTTCAAACCAGGCAATGGCAATACAAAAAAATGTATTTCATTTTCCAACAGTCAGCAGCCTTTTAGAATATAAACATAAAAAAATATTATATATATATTTTACAATAAAAAAATATAATGGTTCAGTAACTGAGATAGAAGATCCAGATAACACAGAATGTATTGCACTTCTTCAGAAAAGTATTTGTGGTCAGGGACTGTATAGTTTAGGGTTAAACTAACTTAAATGCTGATATAGCTTTTTTTATCCATTAAGAATTACAAATTATTTTAAAATCAGCTTCTTAGCTTTTCCAATTGGAACACTTAATTCCTCAGTTGTATATACAGTAAATGGGAATTAGATTCAAAACCTATGAAACGGTGAAACATGAAATAAAGCTAAAAACTGCTATACTCATGTTAACTATTTTTTTCTCTACATATAAAATACTTAATGTCTACATTGCATTTTGTGTTCAAGTTATTGCTGCTATCAGTGTAGTGCCTAGCCTTCATAGAAACATAATGAGCAGCTGCATAGTTTTGCAAAAGCGCAGGGATGTACAGAACTCTGCAATGCTTTTCAATGAAAAGGAAAAGTGCAGCATGGCCCTTTGCAAAAAATTTCTTTGCCTTTCATTTAAAGAAATCACTTATCCTCGGCTTTATTCAAAAAGTACTCAAGCGTTGGTGTTCACTGAATCCTACTTCAAACACTCCACTGAACACAATACCATACATAATCAGCCATGTAACCCAGCAGTGCCTTGTTTGTTCCAAGAGAAGAATTCCATTTTTTAAATTCTTATAACTAAACACTGGTACCAATTAAAAGAATTACAGAACCGACTGGCAGCACAGAGAGCAACACATATGCAACTTGTACATTACAGAGGATTACAAACTATGTGTTGCAATGGCGGCACAGTACTTGGCTTGACTTATTTAGCTTTGGCATTACTTGTACAGATCATGCCCTGTTCACTAAGCATTTACTTGAATTAACATACTGGGAAAGGTATCGAATTTTCTGCAACATTACCAGTTTGTTTTTCCATTCAGAAAAGGTGGTGCAAACCCAGCCCAACAGTACGGTAATTGCTTGCTGAATTTGGCCCAATGTGAGTTGAAAAACACTTGCAAGCAGCCAAAACTGACCACAGTGTTTAACTTTCCTTTTGTATTTCACATGACTTCTGCTTTAAAAGTTACAATACATTTTTTGTACATCAAAATATATTTTGTCTCTTTAATAATAGTGCAGATAAAAAAAAAAAAAAATGTTGCCTGTTTAAAAATTGTAAATATGATAGGATCCTTCCAGGAAGTTAATTTCAAACCAAGTTACCTTTATTTTGGCATTCAAATTGGTACGAAAACTTATTTGTATTCTGTCCTAGTGGGTTCCTTCCTTACTTAACAAGGGGCAAACAGACTTTAAGCAAAAGACACAAACTGTTGTTTCATTGGCAAAAGCAATCCTGCAAAAGAATAATTGTTTTATAAAATGCATGTATTTTGTCACAATAGTGTTTTGTCCTAAGAAGGTTATTAGTAAATGAAAAGCATCAACAGTTGTTTTGGCTTCTTCAAAAGCAGTGGCAAATTAACTGTTACTACTGGTGCAAAGAACAGTCACTGGTTCAACAGAGGGGTATGAAATTAACACTGGTCTGTAAACATATTAGTATGCTGCTATTATACTGATTGCAGCTGGTAACAGAAGCTGTAGTGTGTTCAGCCGGCCTTTCTTATGCAACGACAGTAGTACAGTAAAGCGGTCTAAAAGGCAAACATGGGAAGTCATTATATGACAAGTTAAAAACAATACTTGAATATTTTAACATTTTCAACTGCGTTCCTTTTGTGCAGCAAAAAAAGTAATGCTCTGCAAAATGTAATGGATTCAAATGCAATTACACTGACTGTCGTCGGCAAGAAATGAAAGTTGGCAGAATGAATTCTGATTGCACTCTAATGGATATTAAAGCTGACGAGACAAAGAGATGGAGAAAGGTAAAAAAGAAAAAAAACAATCGTCATCAAAGAAGCAGGCATTGCCCACTTTGTTGTTTTTTTGCGTGTGCTGTTTTTTCATTGTGTTTACCTAAAACAGATTGTGTTTTGTTAAAATAAAAAGATGATTGAACATACTCTTTACATTTATCTGCACCGGTGATTCGTATATTGTCATTGTGGAACTTGACAAATAACCAGCATTATGGCTTGTTAAAGTACATAGTATACATGGAACCATAGCTACTAATGAACCTTCTTAATGGAGTCTGAAATGTAAACCTGTCACTTGGTTTTCTTAAAATGCATTGCACTGGCGAGTCACATGTAAATTGGGCTCTTTGCTCACAGTAAAGATAACAATATTCATACAATGCAAAATACCACAAATTATGGTTGCTTAATCTAATCTGATGCATACATTTAAAAAAAAAAAAAAAAAAAAAAAAACTAATTAAAACATTGACTAGTAGCAATTGAAACAATGCAACAATCAAATACATATTAACTCAAAAGCACAATTTTGAAATGTTTGTTAAAAGCTATAATAAGGCACTTAAAACTGGAAAAAATATATAGATTTTGCACACAGACTAAGAGCAAAGAAGCAAGATAGCTTGTTTCTCAGGACCAACTGTGATGAGACATTTAGTGTTCATCTGTCACAGGCTGATCTCAGGTGTCACTCACTACTGTTCACTAGTGGACAAATGACGCTATAGCATATGAGAGCCCTAATTCAACCGACTCAGGACAAAAATCCACTTGAACAAGAAATGGTGCACTGAAATCAGATGCACAGGAAATAAAATGAAAACTAACCATTTCAGCACATTCTTCACACATAAAGAGTGTCACTCTCTGTCCAAGTAAGAGCTATCAGTGAAAGTCTCAAGTGCTGTAACTAGCTGTCATGGTGGCACTCAAGAAACAGATTATTGAAAGGCACTAAAGTGGTGCTGTAGTGGAACTATTTATTTTTGCCTTTTATCTTAGGAAGTAATAATGCATCAGTGGAAATTTGTCCATTCTGAGATGTCATTTGCCACTGTGGTGTTTCAGTAATACAGTTACGTCACATTTCCTTTAGGATCCACACTATAACTAAATCTTATATACAGGAGCTGAGTGTGCAAGTCCAGTTAATGAACCACACAAAGTACTGTATTGCATACACGCAAATTACATTTATTAAAGATCTACATACCGTAGGGTGTTCATTTTTAAATAGTTAATTTAAAAACCTGACATATATCACAGAGTAAGGCCCTGTTCAGGATTTCAAATACATGAACACCACATTAGTCAACTATCCTCACGAAACCCTGGTTTCCTATGTGTATGCATGGCTCATAAACAGACATTCTAATGCTGTCAGAAACTCATATGCTGCTCAGATACAGTTCACAGCCTGAATCAGCTAGCCCTATAATGAAGATGATGAAGAAGAAGAATTTAAAGTCATACATTAATATGAAAGATACATTTTCTGGAAAGAGGAAAAAAAAAATGCCAGTGCTGTAATGTGTTTGTAACCCCAGCTTTTTAAAAGGGCAGTGGTCATTCTGTATAATAATAATAATAATAATAATAATAATAATAATAATAATAATAATAATAATAAAAATAATAATACAATTTTAAAAAGTCTTTTCAAAGCTGTATCTGATGCAGAAATCTATATTATGTCTGCTTACAGTCATAGACACAGATAATAAGACCATAAATGATGAACCAAACGTTTCTCTGGCTGTACTGTGCTGTGCATCTTCTAGTAAACACCTGGAATTTTCTCTTCACAGCCCTGGTCCATGTCTTCCAGGTAGTAGCTGGCTTCCTAAAAACCACAGGCCCAGTGTGTCTAAGCAAAGAACTGTACTAGGAAATACTGAAATGGACATGATTAGAGACATAGCTCCTGTTTTGTATAGTACAGGAGCTTTCCAATGATTAAGAAAGAAAGAAGGCAGACTTTGCAGCTTTTAAAAAGAAAAACACCACCAGCTCCTCTCTGTGGGTGCTGCAGCACTGGTTCCTCTCCAGTTAGCTCACACGATGGCACAGCAGCTATGGCAACGCACACAGTGTCTTTTCTTTTTCTTTGGGCTGAAAATAGTAAGGATGGCTTCATCAAACACAGCTTTAAGGCCTTTCTGTGTGAGAGCAGAACACTCCAGATAGCACTGGGCTCCGATCTGAAACAAGGGGAAATTGCTTAGAACCCAAAGTGGAATCAATTCTTCTGATAACTTCGACAATAGATGAAGCTAAACCGACCCTAGTTTTATTGTATGTTGGGCTTCTGTTAATTCAGGAGTTTCACAATGTGCACCTCTGTTACAAAAATGAACACAGTAAGCATAACTACTTCATTTCCTGAAATCTCTATTCAGTTCTTAAGCAATTACTGTTTTAGAGCACATACTGATCTCTCTCTCTCTCAGTACAAACTGACACATTGTGAATTGAGAATGACAATGCTATTTCTTTATCAGCGTTATAGTGATTGATAAAAAATGATTGTTCTTTAAAAAATTGCCAATGCACAATGCCCTCTTGTGGTTACAATTAATACATTTATCTAGTGACTGTGCACTCTGTAATTTAATCAAATAAGCTCACTGTGCTTGGTGCTTGCTGCACACACACACACACACACACACACACACACGGCATGGAGTTTACACCAGGTCACCAACTGTACACTTAACTGATTTCAGGAACTCAGAATTACATGTCAGCATACCAAAGATAAGGATGAAATAGTTGGAGAAAAAAATATCATATCCACCTCTTTTGCCAATTTAATTCCTTGCTCGTACGTCATGGGTTTCTCCTTCATATGAAGCAGTCGAGCTAAAGTCTTTGGGTCATCACGCAGATCAATCTGTAAACAAAAGGTATCATAATAAACCTACATAACATTTTACTAACTGTGGGCTCTAACTGTGACAAAATAACACCAACCACAGGCATTAACTTATGAAAAATAATATCTTTGTAATATATTTAATATATTGAAATACACTGGGCTGGAAACCTAGATACACTACCTCTTAGCAGAATTAATTAAATCAAAGGCATGTATATATTTGAATATTTCTATACTGGTAGGTATTTATTTTACTATACTGGTTCTTCAAACACTTTTGTTGGTGTTTAAATAATAGTTCTTACAGTATTATGCCCTGCATACAAAAAATGTGGTTAAAGGTACAGAGCCCCATATGGTTTCAAAAAAGTTTATTTGTTAATAATGTATGCGGTGTTACCTGACAAGTCAACTGTGATGTGTTTTTATTCTTAGTTTCGGCACACACAGTGGTAAGCACATTCCAGGGGAATAGGGAGTCCCTGCATGTTACATACTGCAGCTTCAGATTAACAAACTAGGCAAGGGAGACTAATCTGTGAAACAATGCCTTGGTATACTACACCAGGACACAATGACATGGGTAGGAAGCCTGGGTTCACCTGCGTTCCTATGAGAATGTAAGGCACATGTGGCATGCAAGCCTTGAGTTCTGCCACCCACTCCTCCTGGACGTTGTGATAGGAGGCAGGATTGACCACAGAAAAGCAGATGAGAAACACATCGGTGTTGGGGTAGGAGAGTGGTCGCAATTGATCATAGTCTTCCTGTAGCAGAAAAAAACATATAGTCATATAGTCCAGTTAAGAAGACATATATGTAACTGTGCTCTTACACCTAGAGATGGAAATATTTATCATCAGTGGAGTGAGTGACCAATATTGACACTTCTTCTTTTACCATTGACATTAAACCTGTCTGATTGCCTTTGGAGTTCAACACTTTCAAAATAAAATGGAAAGAATACTAAATGAGCAAATCCTACATGCCACGCATTTCAGAAAATAATTAATAATTGGGGGGTGTTTGCTCTCATAATGGAAAAACTGTGAAACTGTCCAGTAGAGCATACAGCTATGGCCAAATGTTTTGCATCACATAATAGAATTCACTTTTTTTACTTCATAAGAGTCAAATGAAACCTGTTGAATAATGTTATGTTAACCTATTGAATTACACACCGCTTTGTAGTTTTCTGTATACTTCATAAACAACTGACGAAAGTTTAAAAATGTGACATTTCCAAATTTAACATGAAATATTGTACTACTATTATGGCTTCCAGTAGACTTTTGCTATATCACTTTGCAGTTTCCTTGATTACATGAAAATAAAATATATATATAATATATATATATATATATATATATATATATATATATATATATATATATATATATATATATATATATATATATAAATCCTAAAATAAACATTTGCCCATGGCTGTATGCAAGAGACAGAGGACTAATTGAATGCATTTTGCATGACAGCAGGGCAGTACAACATGACAGTCATCACAGCTGTCAATGAAATTCAAGTTTGGAGAACATTACAGTCCGAAAAATTCAAAAGCTGAAATGCTTTGAACACGTAATGGGTTTCCTGAGATTTAAAAAAAAAAAATGCTGAAATGACTGTTTTTTTTTTTTTTTTTTTTTTTATGAAACTCATATAAAACTAATACTCCTACACTCCAAGCAGGCCCACAGATCTGTGCTTATTAGGGGAATCATTGAATTAAGTAGACAAGTGCTCTGGCTCTAAAGTGTGAAGTATGCAGTACTGGCGTAAGTATTTGCAATCTTTGATTCATGAGTTATTGATTTTTTTTCTTTCTAATCAATATTTAAAACATGAGAGAAGGAAGGGTTTCATATTGCTCTTTTCCCTACCTGTTTCTGCACTGTACACAAATATGAGTAAGATATTAAAACATAAAAAATGTTCCCATTGAAGATTGATAAAAATAAATCAGTCCGACAACAGCTATAACTTCAGAATTACTGCTATCAATATGACGAGAAAGCTGATTTCATCCCCATTTACTGTTTTAAAAAAGAAACGGACTCAAAATAGAGGGATTACAAAAGAGCACTGAAAAGGTAAACCACATCAAACCACAATCTTTTTTTTTTTTTTTCATATACAGTATTAAATATTTGGAAACTATGATAAATACGAATGAAAAAGTTGAGCATTCCAGGAACTGTGTCAGGAATTACAAGATGTAAAACCCTTAACAAGATGTATTGTACAGCTAATGCTATTAAAATGTATTTCCATATTTAGTTTGAAAGGATGATCACTTTAAAAGAAAATGTTGCATTGTGTCAGAGGCACTAGGCAGCTATTAATATACGTATGGCGTGTGAACGTTTGAGAGAGAGTCGAGGAGTAACTACGAAGAGCACTTTGTTGGTCTCGTGTGCATAAACGTGTGTTTATTATTATCTTAATAAAAGTTATTAAGACATCAACACAGTATAATCTTTGGCAAACAACAAAAATATAACACACTGTAATTTGTTATTTTGATGTGTTAATGTATTTCTTTTCCTTTTTAGAAACTACTGCAGTTTATAGAGATTTCCCTTTATTAACAGAATATAACAGAACGACCAAAATATTAGATCTGCTGTATCAGTTGCAATTCAAGCTGACTCACAAATACATGTGTTTAAAGAGGAATAAACTAAAATCCAACACCACATGATAGCAGCAGCATTTAAAACTGCTTTAGATGCCATTTACAGTGTTTTAGCAGAGGGATTTCTGCTCCCCCTGTGGGAAGAAATCGGTACTGCATACAATCTGAGTGGTAGACATTTGCAAACTTGTTCCCTTTAAGCCCTGCCCACCAATTGCACACAGCAAGGGTTGGGATTCCGGGATGCAGGCAATGCCTGTTTCAACTCTTAAGAACTGGCGGTAACGTTGAATCATATGATTCAACGTTATGGACAGGGCTTTTCAATACACTACAATATAGTTTGCACAGCTGTATAATGTGATCTGAACTCACTACTTCAGGTTACTGAAACCTAAATCGACAAGCAGAAATCAGCTGCATTCATCTATAACCTACTGCCTACCAGTGTATGCATTAAAGATACAATATTTACAAATATATAGGAATTGCACATTCCAGTTAACACGTTAATTACATGCTAAAGCAAGCATGGCTATAGTATGTTCCACTTGGGAGAGTTGATTGTGCTCCATTTGCAGCCCTTGGTCTTTAACTAGAAACAGTGTATGTATGTCAGTTTGACTCCCCAGGTCTAAGTCTACTGTGGTTTAATCTTTCTCTGAGTAAATGACTTCTCTTTATAAAATCGTACAAAGGAGCTGAAGAGAATCTTCCCCCTCTAATTCGCATGCCAGTGACATTGCAGAGCCCATTATCGGACAAACAACACATGTCATTGTTCTTCTTGTTTTCAGCCCCCACATTAGCCAGGCCTTATAATGTGTCTTAATAATAAGACCAGTGGGTACGCAGAACCGCTGCTAATTCCCTAGACTGAAACCATGTCCCCTGACTTTAGTATGTGTAGGCATGTGTCGCTTGTGTTCTCCAGCGTGGCACTATATGTTCTAATGACAGCCAGATGACCTGATATTGCAAATCGCAATCAACACAGACCAAGCAAATTATGTTACTCCTATCGATTAGTCTTTGGATATTGATAACAAATATAGCAAACTAATACTGATAAAAAATATAGCAGACCTAGCAAACAACATTTAAATAGTCACAGAAACATGGTCATGACCACTGGATTAGCACTGGTTGCATTAGAAATTCCTGACGTGTTACAAAGAAACTAAGACTAGATTAAATAATGTTATAGGAAAGTTTACTTTGTGAATATGTTTTTGAAATTACAAGATTTCAAACCATCTCTGAAGGCACACATATGGAACCTGACATAGTTGCTACTCTACACCCTGCTATTTCAACAGTGTATCACAGGAGTCTGTAATTTGTTATCAATATTTGTTTGCATACAGCATATTATGTATGAACGTTGGAATCCGTAAATAAAGGTACTTTATTGTTATGTAATAAAAGGTGTTGCACTGTACTGGACCATACTGAAAAAAACAATATAACAATTATTTACTCAGAATGCTTTAAAACAACTTGTTCAGTTATGGTTTCATACTCTACCTGTCCGGCAGTGTCATAGAGTCCAAGCAAGTGGTGCTTCCCTGAAACCGTCACGTTGACTGAAAGACAAAATGAGCAGCTCTGAGCCACAGATCATTTCAACCAAACAGGAAATAACAGTGTAATGAAGTCAGTTTCATTTCCTGCAGATGTAGCACAATGCTGTTGAATTTCCATGCTTTTAGTTTTCAGATGGCAACTCCCCAGGGTAGGCATTGTTGAAATCTCCTACATGCAAGACCTGTTCAGCTGGGTGAATGCTAGATCTCTTGGCTTCATTCAGACTGCACAGATCAAAAACGTGCTCACATTAAAATCTTAATTCGTACACTGAAGTCCTCTAAACGTACACTAGATCACTTGGCATGTGTTTGTTTTTTAAATACTTGGAATCAGAGTAAATAACTTTAGTATTTACTATAGTACTTTCAGCCAAAACCTAATGTGCTGTTAAATTAACCATTCCAGTTCTGGCAATCAATCAATTATACACAAGTTCCTTTTTTGATTATATCAATGTATTTACCATTCTTCATAATTAAGGACTGAAATGGTTACGATTGACTATAATTCAGAATATCCATTTGCTTACTTTGGTAAAAAACAAACAAAAAAAAGTGTGACATTTTGGCTGAGAAGTCTACTCACATTCTGGCTATACTGTACATACAGGCTGCGGTAATTAGCCTTTGTTTAAAAAGAAATCAAAGAAAAACATGTGTGTAACAAACCAGGCCTTTATTATTTCCTGTACAACAAAAACATTTTAAGTGACATAAAGGAAAAAATAAAGACAAACTGCGTGTGTCGGTTATTGTTTCAGCCCTTGTCACTGACAACACCTAATTAAGCAAAAGAAAACAAATGTGCTCACACAGGTAAAAACAAACTGCCACCTACCTCCAAAGCAAAACCTGACTTACAGGGTTTATGAAAAGCTCATCGGCAGCATGATTAAGCAGCAACAAGCAATGTAAACCACAATGTAAACCACTGTACATTAATACATAGAATAAGCATGGGGAAAGCATTCTTTTTTATAATACAGGAGAGCCGCACTTCATTTGGAAAAAATACTTAACGCAGAAATAATCTTTATGTTAATACATTAAATCTAACTAGACGTGTGAGGTTCTATCCCTCACCGTTACAGCATACTGTTTGTAACACAATAACACTGTCTACACTATCTGCCATACATTGTTTATTAACTTATAAATATCACATTCAAACCGATCTCTTGCATAAAACTATTGTTACACTTTTAAGATTAGTACCGGTATCCAGTTTGCTTAAAATGCATGTGGTTTACAAACAGGACAAGGCAGCGTCTGTCATCTAAACCATCTATGCAATGATTAGGTTCTGTCCATTTCTTCTTCGTTGTGAAGACCAGCACGTTCCCAGTAACTGGAGATCATGCCTTTAAAAATTAAAAAAAAAAAAAAAAAAAAAAAACAAGCCATGAGCAAAACCTCCACAGCTTTTCTGTCATTTATTCCAGAGTGTGACATGCCCTTTATAAAAGTTAATCACAGTAATTTTGATGTTTACAATGCCTGTACTGTACCTGCACTATGCCTTTTACATTCTTTACTGTTTTTTTAAATCATGCTTTACCATATCTGTGCTTTACCAAGCTTTCACATTTCAAGTTTTTACTTTGCTTTATTCCACTATTCTATGCCTTTTTTCCCTATAGAATACCACAGGGTGTATTTCAGCAATGATTATATCAGAGATCATCGAATAGCTTCTAGCTATACTTAAAATGACTCCACAAATCAGAATCCTGTCGCACAGTACTGATACAAATAAAATATACACCAGTTCCAGCAAATATTGAAATCAGAGGATCCTTAAAATTTAATAAGAAGCTTAAATTATCCTAATTACGAATCACTCTGCTGCTCAGATAATTGCACTGGGATTAGTTAGTAGAGCTATTGGCAAACAATCACAGTGAATAATATGTATATCAGATGCAAATGTTGTACCCCAACATACATAATCATAATAATGAATAGTGAATGGTGCTTCAGGAATATTTTAAAACAAACAAATAACCTGAGAGGGACACCTCTGAAATACCAAAAAACACAAAGCTCTCAAGACTTTAATCCAGAAAAAAAAGACCAATGTCATTCGCTGCTGAGAAAGCTTGGGCAACCTGCTGATAAAATCAAGCTTGGAGTGGTTTGTTTACTGTGCTATTGTACTCCACAGCTTGTCCAGTCCGTGCTACATTAATGCTGCAATGCTGGCTATGGAGGGTATGCAGCAGGCTCTTCAGAGGCTCTTAACTATCTGCTACAACAAGCTCTGGGCAAATCCCACCTGGCCCTTGGAAACAGAGCCAACAGATTACAGCCCTTTGCACCAATGCCTCTCTCATACCCTTCATAAAAGTTACAGTCCAATACCTGAGAAATGAATTGAGTTTGTCGTTACAAATATGCTAAAAATAACACTCGCATAATTGTTGCTGTCAATATTGAGATCTTAAATGTGATACATTGTCAACACTGACTAATCCCAGATTTTCTGACTAACATTTGAAAACAGTAGTTAATGCATACATCTGCAAGCATTCAAAAAACACTTCACCCTAATTCATGGGTAGTTAGTGTTAATCTCACACCAACATATACAATGTTGAACAGACAGATATGTGAATATGAATATACTGAGTTTCACTGTAACTTCCTTTAAGTATATTCCAACAGCAAAGCCTTGCCCTTCCCTGGAAGGTATAGGTTTGTGTAACTAGTGGTAACCGATACAACCAGGGTGTTGCTATTTCTAAGTATCTGTAATAAATGAGTCAATTACATTTAAGATGTAAACACTAATCTAGACTGCCTTGTTCTTGGTCTCTTGAGCACAGTGTGTGTGTGTGTGTGTGTGTGTGTGTGTGTGTGTGTGTGTGTGTGTGTGTGTGTGTGTGTGTGTGTGTGTGTGTGTGTTAGGAGCATACGCACATTCTGCATCACTTGAATCCCTTCCATACATATTGTTTAAAAGGTGCTTTTCAATTTCTGATTGGTTTTGTCGTAAATACACCTAACATAATCTCAACGTGTTACAAGAGCAGCGCACTCTAGTTCACATCTGTTGCACTGATAGCAGTGACACACACGTATGTGCCAATTGAGTTTCAGTGTTATTTAAATATGAAAGGATTCATTTTGTGTTATGACGAACTGTACTTAAATCTGTAAAAAAAAAAAAAAAAAACATTGTACTCTCTTCTGTTATTGCTGGGGATAGAAAGGGATAACACAATTTCACTTTTCTTAAACATAAATCTACTTTGAAATTTGTAATAATTAAAATGCCTTCCATAATGATGCAGACGGTATTCATACTTTGCCTATAGCATTTTCTAGCACTCTTGATACAAATGTGTGCGGTACATATGACAGTCACACTGTGGACACAAGGGGAATGTATGATCAATTATCATTTGTATGCCTTTTTTTATTTTTGCACATAACATGTTTTTGTGCCAACAGCTCTGTTGCCGACTGTAATTGTTTGAATTTTAAAATGAATCATACTGTTTTATGCAAATTCCTGCAACTGCATTTAGCTTCCAAACTAAGGGAGAATGGTGCATAATTTACTTTATTAATACTTCTTTACACAGGATTTTTGCATTAGGATGTGCATTGTATTATGGCCCAGTGGTGGCGTTATAGGAACAATGTGATTGGGAGATGTTTTTGTTTTTTTTTGTAGTCTCTAGCAGCAAAGTAATATTTTGCTACTCTCCAGTGCGCTTTCTGAAACTAAAATGATCTTCTGTATGCATACAGCTATGGCCAAAAGTTTTGCATCACCTAGAAAAGGAATGAGACATAAAATAAACTGTATTAATTTAGATCATTTATTTAACACCATGAAATCAAAGAAACTATAACACTAATGCGGAAAAGTCTACCGGAAGCCATAACAGTAATACAGTATTTCATGTTAGATTTCGAAATGTCAGATTTTTATTTATTTTTTTGTCAGTTTGTCATCAAGTATATGGAAAACTACAAAGCCGTACACAATTCAATATATGAACGTAACATTCTTCAGCAGGTTTCCGTTGACTTTATTAAATGTGTTAATTCTATAGGGCGATGGATTTTATGGAAATGTCAAGAACAGACACCCTTTCATTTGTTCTTTTTATCTGCTCCAATTGATAATCACTATGGCAAAACTCTTTGGCCCACACAACCCTACTTTCTCATTTCATATTCCCCTCACCTCATTTTGTCCTCCAACACACATATACTGTATTGTGAGGCTGTGTGTCTGGAATGCAGGCCCTTTCTTCCACTCAGTTTATTTCATATACTGAGCAATGTACATGTTAATGATACAAAACACAGCATCCTTTTATGAGACTGGGCATGCTGTTACTCCTACAGTAACTACTGCTTAACACAAGTGGGCTTTAGAATGCTATCTAGTACAAGCTTCCACTTATTTGGGGTGGGGCTTGAACCAGCGTCGGAATGCCCCAGTGTAAATATGTTCCTGTTCTGGAACACATGCTTTTAAATGAAATGTGTCATCAAATTGTGCCACATTATTTGTTTGTAAATTGTGTTAGGCTTTTCTCAGAGAAGTAATGGCTTTATTACATGAAATAATAGTTTTAAAGGAGGGAACAGATTTTGAAAAATAAGGATTATAGAAAGAACAATGCTGTTTTTTTTTTTTTTTTTTAATTATGCATTACGTGTTCCCTTGTTGTACATTAACAAACTCACAAGCAATTCTAACTGCAGTAGCATTCTTACACCGATCGTTATGAAGCCCACAAGCACTTCAATAAACCGGATCTTTCCTAGAGCTCATGTCCTGGTTTTCTTTTATAGTACTCTACAAACTTTTTATAGCATTGTTTTTAATCATACAGTTGACTTAACCTGGTTAGTTACTGTGTTACATCATGTTATATGTGTATCCACTTAAAAAAACAAAAAAAACTGTTATATAGCAACATTTAGTAAGTGTAACATAAAGGTTAAGAGATTCATTGGAATTGAACTCCAGTGAACTGTAGCTAATTTCCTGTTTCAGCTACTTGCATGTGATAGCAATACAATTTGCTTCTGAGCAGCCAATAAACTTGGTAACATAATACACTTTGTGTAAACCGCATCTTATTTTCTTTGTGCAGAAAACTGTAGAGGTGCAGCAATTTTAAATTCTCAGTGAAATGGAAAACGTTTGCTGCTTATCTTGTATTAGTGTTTGTGTAGGGGGTGGGGGGGAGGGATGACAGTTCTAAACCTGAATACTAAATGTGTAGGTCACCCTACCCACGCAATGAGATTATTAAAATCTATAAATATGGGAGTATATGATTAAAAAGCTGCAAACGCTACCTCTGATTCAAGCTGTTACATTAATTAGATTGCTTTGGTATGCTAACTTTACACTAATTATTGTTGCTTTAGTGATATGTATTGAGTGTTACTAGCGTTCACATGATTGCAGAAGGTTTTCCACACTCAATTAGCACTAAATTACCTCATTTATTTCTGTGCTGTGCTGCTGTAAAAAAAAAAAAAAAAATAAATCAACAGCCTTAATTGAAAATATTTCCACATCAGGTAGAAACATTTTGATGGCTTAATTATAATACACTAGTCATTTGAATATAGTTTAGGGAGGTTGCAATTATTGGGTTCAACATTTTAGTCTCTCCTGTGGTGATCTGGTAGGATAGAGTTCATTAACAAAAGCACTACATGCAACACTGCAGCATGCACTCCAGGTGCTGTATGAAAAACATTTTTAAAAGAGAGAGAGAGAGAGAGAGAGAGAGAGAGAGAGAGAGAGAGAGAGAGAGAGAGAGAGAGAGAGAGAGAGAGAGAGAGACAGTGGCAAGCCCTAACACCCAATGAAGTGAACTGGGTTATGCACACTAGTCTTTATAATTCCTTACTGGGGATGCATATCCCTGCTGGGGGATACAGTGGAGGTGGGCACAAGTTATGAATGTATTGTACTCGTGAGTTATATGAAGGGTTTCTGTCTGTCTGAAATCCCGTTTTAGAGTGTTGGTATCTAGGGAAGCGCTTATCCAACAGTGATATAACTTGAAAAGGATATTCCTCAGCACAAGCTACCAAGGGTATCAAATTATGGGTGCACATGAAGTTTGTCTGTCTATCTGTACGGCACCCTGTCTGTCTGACTCTTTGTCTCACCTTTTTTAAATGTTAAGAAACGCGCTTACTCAACTGCGATAAAACTACGGTTTAAGGCACACCGTATCACGAGCTATTGAGTACATCAGAATCTGGGGATATATGGAAGCAGTTGTGCATTTGTATGTCAAATTTACATGCTCACATGTGCTAACAGTGGATACAGGTCAATAATAGCTCAATAATTTTGAATTTACAAGCATGATTGGGGATGTATGTCACTGACATGCGTGCATGTTACATCCTGCATAATTGTAAAGTAGCCTTTATAGCAGATAGACACAAATTAAAGGAGTCACTTCTTATGTTTGCCAAGATATGTTTAAACCCAAGCAATATACAATTCCAACGACCTCTGAGTTTATTCCCACATCATAACTTTAAGGCGGGTCTTCTGCTGTTAATATATTAAGTTAAGCATAACATTAATTATTAATAAGCATGCCAAGGTTAACAAAAATGAACTCAGAAATTGAACTAACATCCCACCACCCCCACACCCTTTGATCCCTATACAAAAAGTACTAATTGCTGGACTTTCTAAGACACTTAAAAGTAACTGCAATTCCCAAACAGGAAACCGCCTTAGCCAAGACCCAGGCCTGGGTATTATCCTCGGACTAGCAGTAACTCTCAGTTACAACAGCCACTTGCCCAAACCCCAAGGCGATGAATACCGATGGCTGAGTACAATGTACCTTTACATTACCAGGTGGTACGAAATATTTACCTGCGTAGTGATCGAAAACTGTTGGCAAGTATTCCTCTGGGAACGCGTCATTGGCATAGCTCATCAGCAAACAGGTTTTGCCCACCGCACCATCTCCGACCACCACGCACTTCAGCATTTTTCTTACATTACTCCCAATGCTACAGATGCTGCCATCTTCCTCTATATTCATTCTTAGACCTCAGGCTCTTTCGCACGAACAGCATGGACTAAACTGCTCACCAACGTTGATGTTCGGCTTTTCTTTGGGTAAACTTCATTTCGCTCAAGACGGCGTTTGTCCTTTAGAGTGTGTGTGTTTAGACTCGATTCGTTTTTCCTTTTCTTGACCGTCTTCAAACTTTTGACAGCAAATATTAGAAGCGTTTGGGAGTTTTCGCTCTTTCGGGCTGGCACTCAGAAAACTTTCATATTGATTATTCACGATATGTGTTTTAGCAGTAACTTTAAAAACGCCTCCAGTTTGACTGAGGAAATTGTTGCATCCACTTTAACGTTTTTTTTCTTTCGATGGATGCAGTTTGTCTTATCCGAGTTTGAAAGAAAGATAAACTTTGTTTTTCTTTCGATGCAGTTTTTCTTATCCGAGTTTGAAAAAAAAGATAAACTTTGTTTTTTTTTCGACAGTTTTTTTTTTTTTGTATCCTAGTTTGAAACAAAGCTAAAAAAAAAAACAAAAACCCCCCGAGTTCTTTTTCTCTCCGTGCGCACTCTGCTGCTTGCTAGTCTGTGTCAGGAAATCATGGGGTTCCTGCTGAATTCCATATTCGGATGAGAACAATGGAAGCACTGTGTATGTCCGGTACGGGAATTACACTAGACTAGAGCTCAGGGATTAGATAATTCCTGGACACCAGGGACAACCCCCTTTCCTTTAAAAAAACAAAACAAAAACGCAACTGATATTCGGGAAATAGGATATGCTTTTATAAACACGCAGCCCCATTTTCTGTAACTGTGTCGAAAATTTATTACAGTAACAGTTTCCAAATATATATTTTTAATGTGTAATACTATATATGAAAAATAAGAGTGCGTTTCCATGTGGTTTGCCTTTTCAATGGTCTAATAAGTATATATTTTAAAACAAAGCTTTTACATATAATAATAATAATAATAATAATAATAATAATAATAATAATAATAATAAGTGTTCTTTGATATTGGCATATGCATTTTGCGATTGTAGCAAACTAAATAACTTCAGCATTCCTACATGTCCTTTTGTGCAGTTTTGAAAGAAACACATATTTTTAATTTTAAAATATGATAGCTAGTACACAAGACCTGGATTGTTTCCTGTTATACAACCAATCATTTTGCACAGTGTGCACAGCCAGAACCAAACTAAAATGCAAAATAGGACATACAATATATTTTAATAATAAGAGACACATTCCACATAATTTAAAAGGTATCTCATTCAAAACTACTTTTAAGCCTATGCAGCTAATAGAAGTGCAGAGCAGGTCCAATTGATGGAATTGTTTTGTGAGCTACAATCTTTGTGTACAAGCTGACATGTGAAGTTCTGCTCTCTTGTTTCCCACTTGTTTGAACACTTGTGTGAGTCCCTGAATGTTCACGTCTGCCCCCAGCAATTCAATCACTGTATGGAGCCAAGTTGCCTTTAGGACTTAGCTGCTATGTCTCAAAGCTCTTCTGCTAGAAAGGAGTTGAGCACTGCCAGCTGTGCCCCTGAATGACAGCATACAGAGGCCCCTACAACAGCAGACATAATGACACATAAGCAAATAAATAGAATCCATTGAACTGAAATGACCAGGGCACCCACTGTTACACATTCACGCCTCAGAATAGTCAAAGTATAATTGGAAGATTGGGAGACCTACACAAATGATAGCATCTGTATATTTATCTACTTTAAAAAAAAAAATCACAAACAGAATATTCAATTTGTTCTTTGCCCTACCTCACACATTAAACTTTCTTTATATTAATTTTTATTTCATGGTGGACCAACATCACAAAGAGCTTTACAAGATATAAGACTACAGGGCGTGTGAGCTATGCATCAGCTGCAGAGTCACTTATAACAACGTCTCACCCAAAAGACAGAGACACAAGGAGGTTAAGTGACTTGCTCAGGGTCACACAGAGAGTCAATGGCAAACCAGGGACAGTGGATTTGAACCAGGGACTTTCTGGTTATAAGCCTGTTTCTTTAATTAAAGAACACAAATCAGAATGCATTCATTTGTATGGCATGTAATTTAAAATTGAATACATTTTGCATTCGTACAGGTTTTGGAAAACACCTGTAATTGATCTTGATAGAGAGAATATGAAGCCAATATCTCAAAGTCCTACACGTGTTAAGTCACTATCTTCAATGACCTGTGATATTAGGCTTTGTGAGTGCAGTGAGTTCTTAATATCTTTCTGTAATTGCTACCATGAAATACATCTTTCAAAGTAACTTTTTTGTATATAAAAGGTGGGGTTATTTAGGGTCTGCTATATGCATCTAATCTTGTTCTTACTAGTTTGTTATTCCCCTACAGATAAAAAGGGTTTCAGTTTGTGCC